>NC_092150.1:75939205-76176705 GCF_045791955.1 Oncorhynchus clarkii lewisi
CAGAGCTAGAGAACACAACAGAACAATGGGTTAAGGTTAGTCATGTAGGCTTCCCCTCAGGGCCAGTCACTTTGATAAGGTTGCATACCTCCAGGCCTTCTTCCACCGTTCCCTCTCTCTCCCTGTCCCTCTCAGTACGACACTCCCTCCGGCGTTCCCGCTTTACGGAGTGTGACACGGCTTCGCGGACGACTAACCCCGCAGAGACAGAACGACATTAAGGAACCCTGAAACAGGCTGAAACACAACCTCCATTACCCCCACCCTCTCTTGTCCTTCTCTTCCCCGTATACCCGTATCACATCTCCGGCAGAAAGAAGGAGTGTCACTCTGCTCTCCCTCGTTGCTTTACACCGGTGCTTACCATGGTGAAAGACATGACCGAGACCTCTGTGACCGTCAACAATACAGCTTAACCTACATTATAATAATACACAGGTAGGTGAGAAGGAGGGGGGGGGGGAGAGGAGTAGAGGTAGACAGAGGAGCCAAGGAGGGAGGAGAGGGGGAGGTGTGTGTGTGTGTTTCAATAGGAGCGCTACTGGAGCGTGCTAGGAGCCTCAGTTGTACAAAGGAAGATGTCCTTCTCTCAGTAAGAAGCCTCAGAGCTCAGCTATTGTAGCATGCTACTGCTCACAGCTGTCATTCACACACACACAAACTTCTAACTGAGATGAAGTTTGACTTCTGATTTCTTTAGCTCTTCTGAAAGGAATAACAATACTGAGAGAGAACGATGGGAAGAGAGAGCGAGAGAGAGAGCGAGATGGGAAGAGAGAGTGAGAGAGAGAGATGGGAAGAGAGCGAGAGCGAGAGATGGGAAGAGAGAGCGAGAGAGAGAGATGGGAAGAGAGAGCGAGCGAGAGAGAGAGAGAGAGAGATGGGAAGAGAGCGAGAGATGGGGAGAGAGAGCGAGAGAGAGAGAGAGAGCGAGAGAGCGAGAGATGGGAAGAGAGAGAGAGAGCGAGAGAGCGAGAGATGGGAAGAGAGAGCGAGAGAGAGATGGGAAGAGAGAGCGAGAGAGAGAGAGAGAGCGAGAGAGCGAGAGAGAGAGAGAGAGAGCGAGAGAGCGAGAGATGGGAAGAGAGAGCGAGAGAGAGAGATAGGAAGAGAGAGCGAGAGAGAGAGAGAGCGAGAGAGCGAGAGATGGGAAGAGAGAGCGAGAGAGAGAGCGAGAGATGGGAAGAGAGAGCGAGAGAGAGATTGGAAGAGAGAGCTTACTTCACTTTTCTATATTATCTACTTCACTTGCTTTGGCAATGTTAGCATATGTTTCCCATGCCAATAAAGCCCCTTGAATTGAATTGAGAGAGATGGGAAGAGGAAGATTTATCACAAATACCCCAAAGAAAGTACCAAATAATGCAAACACAGTGGAACTCAGATGATTCCCTTTAATTGTAAATATAAAGGACAAACATTTTGGCACCATTTGAAATTAAGCCCCAGAACATCTTTACAATTCAAAGCACTGGAACCTGAAGAGCTGAACCCTGAAAAGAGTCCCATATGTCAGCTGTTAAAACACCAAACAACCCTACTACCCAAACACACAGGGAAATCAATCAAATTGTGACACAAATTAAAACCTCATTTGATAAACTGTAAAAATGACACAAAAACACAGAATAAAGTAAATTGCTATTTGGCCCTCAAAAGAGAAGACACATTGGTAGAATATTTATACTCTGCCAGAGATACAAAACAGAGACAGATCCTGACCAAATACAGTGGGGCAAAAAAGTATTTAGTCAGCCACCAATTGTGCAAGTTCTCCCACTTAAAAAGAAGATGTAATTTGCATCATAGGTACACTTCAACTATGACAGACAAAATGAGAAAGAAAATCCAGAAAATCACATAGTAGGATTTTTAATGAATTTATTTGCAAATTATGGTGGAAATAAGTATTTGGTCACCTACAAACAAGCAAGATTTCTGGCTCTCACAGACCTGTAACTTCTTCTTTAAGAGGCTCCTCTGTCCTCCATTCGTTACCTGTATTAATGGCACCTGTTTGAACTTGTTATCAGTATAAAATACACCTGTCCACAACCTCAAACAGTCACACTCCAAACTCCTCTATGGCCAAGACCAAAGAGCTGTCATGTGATTTTCTTTTTTTTTTCTCATTTTGTCTGTTATAGTTGAAGTGTACCTATGATGAAAATTACAGGCCTCTCTCATCTTTTTAAGTGGGAGAACTTGCACAATTGGTGGCTGACTAAATACTTTTTTGCCCCACTGTAACTTATAAGTTGTAACCATCATCCATGTACATTTTGTTGTTTATTTATTAGCCAGGTCTTTCTTTTTTTATAATCTTATTTTTATAAAATACAATGTATCAACTGAAGATTCTACAACAGCATATATATATATATATATATATATACACACATATTATTATTACTACTGAAATGAACTGGATTTAATTATCCTCATTGACCTGTATTTACTGAAATACTGTACCACTATACTGCTTTGGCAATATATACAGATAGAGAGATGGAAAGAGGAATGGGAGAGAGAAAGATGGAAAGAGGAAGAGAGGGAGAGAGAAAGATGGAAAGAGGGATAGAGGGAGAGAGAAAGATGGAAAGAGGGATAGAGCGAGAGAGCGAGATGGGAAAAGGGAGAGAGCGAGAGAGAGAGATGGGAAAAGGGAGAGAGCGAAAGAGAGAGAGATGGGAAGAGGGAGAGAGCGAGAGAGAGAGAGCGAGAGAGAGAGATGGGAAGAGGGAGAGAGCGAGAGAGAGAGATGGGAAGAGGGAGAGAGCGAGAGAGAGAGATGGGAAGAGGGAGAGAGCGAGAGAGAGAGATGGGAAGAGGGAGAGAGCGAGAGAGAGAGATGGGAAGAGGGAGAGAGCGAGAGAGAGAGATGGGAAGAGGGAGAGAGCGAGAGAGAGAGATGGGAAGAGGGAGAGAGCGAGAGAGAGAGATGGGAAGAGGGAGAGAGCGAGAGAGAGAGATGGGAAGAGGGAGAGAGCGAGAGAGAGAGATGGGAAGAGGGAGAGAGCGAGAGAGAGAGATGGGAAGAGGGAGAGAGCGAGAGAGAGAGATGGGAAGAGGGAGAGAGCGAGAGAGCGAGATGGGAAGAGGGAGAGAGCGAGAGAGAGAGATGGAAAGAGGGAGAGAGCGAGAGAGCGAGATGGGAAGAGGGAGAGAGCGAGATGGGAAGAGGGAGAGAGCGAGATGGGAAGAGGGAGAGAGCGAGATGGGAAGAGGGAGAGAGCGAGAGAGAGACATGGGAAGAGGGAGAGAGCGAGCGAGAGACATGGGAAGAGGGAGAGAGCGAGAGAGAGAGATGGGAAGAGGGAGAGAGCGAGAGAGAGAGAGATGGGAAGAGAGAGATGGGAAGAGAGAGAGAGAGATGGGAAGAGGGAGAGAGCGAGAGAGAGAGATGGGAAGAGAGGGAAGAGGGAGAGAGCGAGAGAGAGAGAGATGGGAAGAGGGAGAGAGTGAGAGAGAGCGAGATGGGAAGAGGGAGAGAGCGAGATGGGAAGAGGGAGAGAGCGAGAGAGAGAGAGATGGGAAGAGGGAGAGAGTGAGAGAGCGAGATGGGAAGAGGGAGAGAGCGAGATGGGAAGAGGGAGAGAGCGAGAGAGAGCGAGATGGGAAGAGGGAGAGAGCGAGATGGGAAGAGGGAGAGAGCGAGAGAGAGAGATGGGAAGAGGGAGAGAGCGAGAGAGAGAGATGGGAAGAGGGAGAGAGCGAGAGAGAGAGATGGGAAGAGGGAGAGAGCGAGAGAGAGAGATGGAAAGAGGGAGAGAGCGAGAGAGCGAGATGGGAAGAGGGAGAGAGCGAGATGGGAAGAGGGAGAGAGCGAGATGGGAAGAGGGAGAGAGCGAGATGGGAAGAGGGAGAGAGCGAGAGAGAGACATGGGAAGAGGGAGAGAGCGAGCGAGAGACATGGGAAGAGGGAGAGAGCGAGAGAGAGAGATGGGAAGAGGGAGAGAGCGAGAGAGAGAGAGATGGGAAGAGAGAGATGGGAAGAGAGAGAGAGAGAGAGATGGGAAGAGGGAGAGAGCGAGAGAGAGAGATGGGAAGAGAGGGAAGAGGGAGAGAGCGAGAGAGAGAGAGATGGGAAGAGGGAGAGAGTGAGAGAGAGCGAGATGGGAAGAGGGAGAGAGCGAGATGGGAAGAGGGAGAGAGCGAGATGGGAAGAGGGAGAGAGCGAGAGAGAGAGAGATGGGAAGAGGGAGAGAGCGAGATGGGAAGAGGGAGAGAGCGAGAGAGAGCGAGATGGGAAGAGGGAGAGAGCGAGATGGGAAGAGGGAGAGAGCGAGAGAGAGAGAGATGGGAAGAGGGAGAGAGCGAGAGAGAGAGAGATGGGAAGAGGGAGAGAGCGAGAGAGAGCGAGATGGGAAGAGGGAGAGAGCGAGAGAGAGCGAGATGGGAAGAGGGAGAGAGTGAGATGGGAAGAGGGAGAGAGCGAGATGGGAAGAGGGAGAGAGCGAGAGAGATGGGAAGAGGGAGAGTTGGAGTGAGGAGACGTATGTGAAAATGGATGTGAAAACGTGGAGATTCAGAATAATCAGCTCCAACTATCAAATGAGGAAAATGAGGGGGATGAGATAAAAGGATAAAAGAGGAAACGCAGACGCCATTTCAGAATGAGTGAAAGGAGGGGAGGAAGACGCCATTTCAGAATGAGTGAAAGGAGGGGAGGAAGACGCCATTTCAGAATGAGTGAAAGGAAGGGAGGAAGACGCCATTTCAGAATGAGTGAAAGGAGGGGAGGAAGACGCCATTTCAGAATGAGTGAAAGGAGGGGAGGAAGACAATGCAGGGTAATGAAAATGGCAGTGTGTTTCAAGAGTATTTCAATAATCAATAGAGCGTGAAGTAAAGAGGAGAGCAGGATGTCATAGCTGATTAGTTAGAGCAGTGACAACACTGTTCCTGGATCTAAATCACTGGAGAAATGATAGTTTTAGGCCTAGTTCCAGTGTGTGTGTGTGGTTCGACATGTGGGTGTATACGTGCTCTGTGAGGCAGTCTTTTTATGTTCTGCTCATCCCTCCTCATCAGGCCAAACCAGAGTCCAGACCATTGATGGACCACTCACTGGCCTATAACTAGATAAGCCAGGAATCTTGCTTTCTCCATCCTTCAGTCTCTCTCCACTCCCTCCCATCTCTCCTTTCTTCCTCTCTCATGCCATAATATTGATTTTCCAGGGAACGTGGGCGCATGCCTCAGCAATGATTCCATTCATGGTTTTACAGTTCAAGGTAAGGATGTGCTGTAAGCATTTAAGGAAAAGATAGAATGAGGAATTCTTCTGCAGTGAAAGTTGTTTTTATCCTCCTGTTAAAGTACTGCACTGTGTAGCCAAGTGATTCAAACTGTTGGCTCTGTGAATGTGGAAATCTCAATGGAGCATGACAATAAGAAAATGTTGGATTCAGCGTTTTGGTCCACGGTTTTTCCTTCTACCTACAGGAAATGATCCAAATGGCTAGAGTCAGTCTGGATAATTCACATTCAAATCACTCTACGCCACAAAGCAATGAACATTAATTGACATAAAGACATTGAAATCTTTATCTCATAATCTGATTCAGTAAATGTGTATGAAAAGTCCAGTACAATCACGGAATTATGTGTTCAAATAAAAAAAATATGTACCACATAAACTCTCCCATCAAAAGTGATGGGGAGATTGGAATGACGTTTTGCCCACGAGCCATCTTCAATTACGGAGTTAGCAACACACACACACACACACACACACACACACACACACACACACACACACACACACACACACACACACACACACACACACACACACGCGTTTGACAGGAACTGTTTCCGCTCAATATTAGTGTCTGTCGACTGACTCATAACTCTATATGATTCCAATTAATTTCCATTTCTTTATGAGAACTCAGTCATTCAGTCAAGCACACACACAGGCACACACACACACACACACACCATGTGCGCACACCCCATCCCCACACAGATAACTCATGTAGCTTCTGGCTGAAAGCTCTGAAGGTCAGGTTTGGCTCCATAGATTAGCTCATTTCATTTCTAGAGATATTTTTAATGGCTTGACCCCTTTTAATTCCTCCCTAGCAGATGTCGGTGTTCCTCCCCCTGTGCTGTCAAGCCCAGCAACAATTCCACACAATCTTCATATGGTCATTACATTGTGCTAATGTAACCATGATAAGACAGTTGGGTTTTGATGTGCTTCCACAGTACCTTGTACTTATCACAGCTACAACATGCATACCAAACATTGATGTTACAGTACTGTAGTTACAGGGATACTTTGACTTCCCTAGAGTTAGATGAACTAGTGGATACCATTTCAAAGGAAGTTAGAGGTAAATTTTCAAGCCAAGGCTAACTAGTTTAGTGCAAAGACTAGTAGTCTTTGAGTACAGCTAGAATGCTTAGCTAGCTATAACACGGTTTGTTTGGATCCTGGATGCTGATTGGTTGATCGCAGTCCCTGGGTGCAATTTAAAAAACTTAATCTCTCCTGGAAAAAAACATTTAGAGTTGACAATATTTTCCCATTCTACTAAACTAGCATTTGGTTTGCAAAGGTTGGGTTTGTCTAAACCTTGCTGTCTGCTTCTTCGACCTGTGGAACGGTATATTTTTTTTGCCATCTCCACCGTGCCATGCATATGAACGTGACGTGACTGACAGCTTATCTGAGCCAGGCAAATTTAGCTAGCAACTTCACAATCTCAGAACTAACGACTGGCTTTTGCCCAGACTATTTTTAAATGGAGGAAGGAGGAAATAAAACAAATTAACTCAATATAAACATTTTAATGAAAACATGTCATGAATATATTTTTTTATATGTTGGCAACAGTTTTATTAAAGCAATAAGGCCCTCGAAACTGGGAATCATCGAGAATAACACCCTCCCCAGCCCTTGGCTTCACCTCAGACCAAAGAACAGCCCTTGGTTGGGAGTTATTCACATGAAAATTCCCGGGTTCTCATGCCTTACTGCTTAATTAGCATTGGCTCGCGATACCTGGAGTGTGGTTATTCCATCTGTTAGTGGTTTAGGCCACAGATCAACACAACCGGGTTGTCCTGGGAGAGCCAGTTGACGGCCGTGTCAAACCAGAACCAACTGTCGTGATGACTGGTGGTCAGCCTTGACAATGACCACACTGTGTCTGGAACTCTGCTGTGACCAATGACCATGGTCCCCGAGTGTGTTGTCATTACAAAGCTGCGCTCCTAACTTCAAGCAGGTGGTTGCTGCTCACTGTTGCTACACATTGTTAACAGATGAGGTGAGATGTAAAGGGCTTTGAGACTTAGGCCTAAGGTAGTGAAAAGTCAATATAAATCAAATCAATACATTAATCAAACCATCCATATCCATCATACATCATGATATTTTGTTGCTGAGAATTTTCCTGCACATAAGGACTCCTGTTGTATAGGAGTCATCAACACAGCTATCACTGATGTCAAGTACACGGTCTGTTTGTGTGATTAAGGTGTTACAATTGAGTAAACACCACACCATTTCATTCCATGGTCTTACCTCAATTTAAAAGCAGTATTGTTGTGGAAATGGCAGGCTGGAAAGCATTGATTAGCCAGCCACAACAGTGCAGTACTGTTGAAGCCTTTTCAGCTAGTTGGCCCTCTCCAGTAGCCATTGTTGTGTTCAGAGACCTGGATATAAGGTTTGATTAAATAAAGACCAGGGCTGAATATAAGGTTTGATTAAATAAAGACCAGGGCTGAATATAAGGTTTGATTAAATAAAAACCAGGGCTGAATATAAGGTTTGATTAAATAAAGACCAGGGCTGAGTTTTGTAAGGGAATTATAATGTTTGTACTTTTCTTATAACTCATTTCTGTGTTCTATACATGTGCAGTTCTATAAACCAATTTCTATGTTCATGCAAGTGGCTGACTGTACAAATCCTCACGCCAGTATCGGTCCGTCGCATGTTATGAACCAGTATTGGTCGGTCACATGTTATGAACCAGTATTGGTCGGTCACATGTTATGAACCAGTATTGGTCGGTCACATGTTATGAACCAGTATTGGTCGGTCACATGTTATGAACCAGTATTGGTCGGTCACATGTTATGAACCAGTATCGGTCGGTCACATGTTATGAACCAGTATTGGTCGGTCACATGTTATGAACCAGTATTGGTCGGTCACATGTTATGAACCAGTATTGGTCGGTCACATGTTATGAACCAGTATTGGTCGGTCACATGTTATGAACCAGTATTGGTCGGTCACATGTTATGAACCAGTATCGGTCGGTCGCATGTTATGAACCAGTATCGGTCGGTCGCATGTTATGAACCAGTATCGGTCGGTCGCATGTTATATACCAGTATCGGTCGGTCACATGTTATGAACCAGTATCGGTCGGTCACATGTTATGAACCAGTATCGGTCTGTCACATGTTATGAACCAGTATTGGTCGGTCACATGTTATGAACCAGTATTGGTCGGTCACATGTTATGAACCAGTATTGGTCGGTCACATGTTATGAACCAGTATTGGTCGGTCACATGTTATGAACCAGTATTGGTCGGTCACATGTTATGAACCAGTATTGGTCGGTCACATGTTATGAACCAGTATTGGTCGGTCACATGTTATGAACCAGTATTGGTCGGTCACATGTTATGAACCAGTATTGGTCGGTCACATGTTATGAACCAGTATTGGTCGGTCACATGTTATGAACCAGTATTGGTCGGTCACATGTTATGAACCAGTATTGGTCGGTCACATGTTATGAACCAGTATCGGTCGGTCACATGTTATGAACCAGCATCGGTCGGTCACATGTTATGAACCAGCATCGGTCGGTCACATGTTATGAACCAGCATCGGTCGGTCACATGTTATGAACCAGCATCGGTCGGTCACATGTTATGAACCAGCATCGGTCCGTCGCATGTTATGAACCAGTATCGGTCGGTCGCATGTTATGAACCAGTATCGGTCGGTCACATGTTATGAACCAGTATCGGTCGGTCACATGTTATGAACCAGTATCGGTCGGTCACATGTTATGAACCAGTATCGGTCTGTCACATGTTATGAACCAGTATCGGTCGGTCACATGTTATGAACCAGTATCGGTCGGTCACATGAATGAAACAAAACGGTAACGATTCATTAATTATGCTAAATCATGCAAATATAACTTGTCTGTGTATAGCCGTATATAAGACAACTGCTGGGTCTGCCCAGGAAGAGCTCCTGATTGACATGTGTACTATGGTACATTGAGTTGGTTGGAACTTCTCCAGCGCGCTGGCAATGACTAATTGAAAATTGACTTTGAATGTCCCTGTTAAGAATTTTTCCACAACAGTTTGAATGTACATTAAAGAAGGAGAAGAGGAGAGTTTGATTAAAGTCGTTATTGTGAAACAAATCACCACAAGCCTGTCAAACGTTTTCAATGGACGTGACGCGTACACATGCACACATTCCTTTATGACGGAGATGAATATGCAAAAACTATTGATATCTCCACTGCAACACTTTCTAATAGAGCGCAAAAGACACTACAACCACGTTTCCATCTACAACCACGTTTCCACCGCCAACCACGTTTCCACCGCCAACCACGTTTCCATCTGCAACCACGTTTCCACCTGCAACCACGTTTCCACCGCAACCACGTTTCCACCGTAACCACGTTTCCACTACAACCACGTTTCCACTACAACCACGTTTCCACTGTAACCACGTTTCCACCGTAACCACGTTTCCACGTTTCCACCGTAACCACGTTTCCACCGTAACCACGTTTCCACCGTAACCACGTTTCCACCGTAACCACGTTTCCACTACAACCACGTTTCCACTGTAACCACGTTTCCACTGTAACCACGTTTCCACTGTAACCACGTTTCCACTGTAACCACGTTTCCACTGTAACCACGTTTCCACCGTAACCACGTTTCCACCGTAACCACGTTTCCACCGTAACCACGTTTCCACTACAACCACGTTTCCACTGTAACCACGTTTCCACCGTAACCACGTTTCCACCGTAACCACGTTTCCACTGTAACCACGTTTCCACTGTAACCACGTTTCCACTGCAACCACGTTTCCATCCACAGTTTTTATGCGAGTAAAGTCATACCGTATATATTTTTTTTACAACAGCTGTGATGGAAACAGAAAGTCTCGGTACAATTTTATAAATGCCAACAGATAATGTTTGTTCGACATGGTAAAGACTTTTTGGTGTCAGTAAAATGTATTATTTGAGAATTTGCAGTGGAAATTACTAAATGAGCAAATATTGATATAATAACCATCATATCGAAGTAAACTCATCGCACGATGATATGGTATGTGGTCCTACCATTACGACTTGCAAACCATGTAGTTTATGAAATAAACTATAGTTTATGAAATAAACTACAGATGAAATAAGTAATGGTGAACTTCACAGGGTGGTGAAAGTACACAGTGATGAGCTTGATGCTCCATTCCAATAAATATCGAGGGTCTTATTCTAGTGACATGATGATCGATGCTTGACTGACCTTTGATATCATGTAGACTAGCCTACCCATACTGTATCTGCGAGCTGCTAGCTAGAACGTATGTGCCAAAACTATTGGTAGAGTTGAAACGATGGCAATACATTGAACTTTAGATATGCAGCACGTGAAAACTTCAGCGAAAAAGTACATTGTGTGCACTACGTCATCACGCACAGTTCATTTGGTGGGAACATGTGCACATATTCATGCGATTTTAGAATAATCGCATGAAAATCTGTCGCCAAATTGGACATAAACCTAGATATTGACACAATATGATTAGCATATGTCATTACGGGTTAGTGTACAAAAGATTCGACACAGCCCGTGTCCAGACATTGACACAGATTTTGATCCTCAGAAGAAATGGACCATCTCATTATATGCATATAATTTGTGCTTGCTAGAGGAGGAGTATTTCCATTGTTCCTTAATAGAGCTGTTTGTGGCTCATTGTGACATAATCTAGGCCTTCAGCAACACATTTTAGTTAAATGATTGAACACTCTAGAGAGCAGAAAGGTGAAATATTCACATCTACATGCCCACCAGAGTAGAAATCCACTTTTTTGAGGTGAAAAGCGATGGTCAGAGCTTACCCATGATGGTGCAGAACGTTTTAGTCAAAGTATGACTTATTTGGTTTTGAAGTGACAAATTCCAAACTGTCCACTTCTTGCAAATCCATGTAAATGCAGTCTTTTCCTGTGATGTGAGAAACAAATTATGTCTCGTTTAAGGGCTGGGTGGGTTTGATTTTAACATTACCACCCACCAACATGGCACTGTTTATTAATCAGAAACAGCTGCAAAGTTATTCCTCTTCGTGACTGATGAGCCAAATAGCCTTGTGTCCACTTGGCTGCCTGATCCATGGAACAAATACAAATAGGGGAGGCAAACTTATGTTTTCACAACTGAATATTGTTTTGTTTTTTTTACCAGAAATGTCTCATAATTCAATGGATAATCTGTCAATTTTTGAGCTAGTCTGTAAACCCCCCAAAAACAAATAAGATAATATTTATTTAAAAAAAAATACAGACAGACAAACAGGCAGGCAGGCAGGCAGGCATACATACATACTAGAAGTCGACTGATTATGATTGTTCAACGCCGATAACGATTATTGGAGGGCAAAAAATCCGATACCGATAAATCAGCCGATTTTTTTAATGTATTTGTAATAATTACAATTACAACAATACTGAATAAACTTATTTTAACTTAATATACATCAATAAAATCAATTTAGCCTCAAATAAATAATGAAACATGTTCAATTTGGTTTAAATAATGCAAAAACAAAGTGTTGGAGAAGAAAGTAAAAGTGCAATATGTGCCATGTAAGAAAGCTATCGTTTAAGTTCCTTGCTCAGAACATGAGAACATATGAAAGCTGGTGGTTCCTTTTAACATGAGTCTTCAATATTCCCAGGTAAAAAGTTTTAGGTTGTAGTTATTATAGGACTATTTCTATCTATACCATTTGTATTTCATATACTTTTGACTATTGGATGTTCTTATAGGCACTTTAGTATTGCCAGTGTAACAGTATAGCTTCCGTCCCTCTCCTCGCTCCTCCCTGGGCTCGAACCAGGAACACAAAGACAACAGCCACCCTCGAAGCAGCGTTACCCATGCAGAGCAAGGGGAACAACTACTCCAAGTCTCAGAGCGAGTTTGAAATGCTATTAGCGCGCAACCCGCTAACTAGCTAGCCAATTCACATCACATCGTTACACCAGCCTAATCTCGGGAGTTGATAGGCTTGAATTCATAAACAGCACAGCTGCTGGCAAAAAACACGAAAGTGCTGTTTGAATGAATGCTTATGAGCCTGCTGGTGCCTACAATCGCTCAGCCAGACTGCTCTATCAAATCATAGACTTAATTATAATACACAGAAAATGTGGTTATTAATATGGTCGAATCCGGAAACTATCATCTTGAAAACAAGAGGTTCATTCTTTCAGTGAAATACAGAACCGTTCTGTATTTTGTCTAATGGGTGGCATCCATCAGTCTAAATATTCCTGTTACATTGCACAACCTTCAATGTTATGCCATAATTACGTAAAATTCTGGCAAATTAGTTCGCAATGAGCCAGGCTGCCTAAACTGTTGCATATACCCTGACTCTGCGTGCAATGAACGCAAGAGAAGTGAAGTGACACAATTTCACCTAATATTGCCTGCTAACCTGGATTTCTTGTAGCTAAATATGCAGGTTTAAAAATATATACTTCTATGTATTGATTTTAAGAAAGGCATTGGTGTTTATGGCTAGGTACACGTTGGAGCAACGACAGTTCTTTTTCGCGAATGCGCACTGCATCGATTATATGCAACGCAGGACACGCTAGATAAACTAGTAATATCATTAACCATGTGTAGTTATAACTAGTGATTATGATTGATTAAGTTTAATGCTAGCTAGCAACTTACCTTGGATTCTTACTGTATTTGCGTAACAGGCAGGCTCCTCGTGAGGCAGGTGGTTAGAGCATTGAACACTAGTTAACTGTAAGGTTGCAAGATTGAATCCCTGAGCTGACAAGGTAAAAATCTGTTGTTCTGCCCCTGATCAAGGCAGTTAACCCACCGTTCCTAGGCCGTCTTTGAAAATAAGAATGTGTTCTTAACTGACTTGCCTAGTTAAATAAAGATTAAATAAAGGTGTAATTTTTTTTTTAAATAGATTAAATCGGCAAAATAGGCGTCCAAAATTACTGATTTCCGATTGTTATGAAAACTTGAAATCAGCCCTAATTAAATCGGCCATTAATCGGCCGATTAATCGGTCAACCTCTAATTAATACATACATACAAATAACAATATATACAGTACCAGTCAAAAGTTTGGACACACCTACTCATTCAAGAGTTTTTCTACATTGTAGAATAATAGTGAAGACATCAAAACTATGAAATAACACATGTAGTACCCCAAAAGTATTCTTCAAAATAGCCACCCTTTGCCTTAACAGCTTTGCACACTCTTGGCATTCTTTCAACAAGCTTCACCTGGAATGCTTTTCCAACAGTTTTGAAGGAGTTCCCACATATGCTGAGCACTTGTTGGCTGCTTTTCCTTCACTCTGCGGTCCAACTCATGCCAAACCATCTCAATTGGGTTGAGGTTGGGTGATTGTGGAGACCAGGTCATCTGATGCAGCACTCCATCACTTTCCTTCTTGGTCAAATAGCCCTTACACAGCCTGGAGGTGTGTTGGGACATTGTTCAGTTGAAAAACAAATGATAGTCCCCACTAAGCGCAAACCAGATGGGATGGAGTATTGCTGCAGAATGCTGTGGTAGCCATGCTGGTTAAGTGTGCCTTGAATTCTAAATAGATCACAGACTGTCACCAGCAAAGCACCCCCACACCATCACACCTCCTCCTCCATGCTTCACACATGCGGAGATCATCCATTCACCTACTCTGCATCTCACAAAGACACAGCGGTTGGAACCAAAAATCTCAAATTTGGACTCATCAGACCAAAGGACAGGTTTCCACGGGTCTAATGTCCATTGCTTGTGTTTCTTGGCCTAAGCAAGTCTCTTCTTATTGGTGTCCTTTAGTAGTGGTTTCTTTGCAGCAATTTCACTATGAAGGTCTGATTCACACAGTCTCCTCTGAACAGTTGATGTTGAGATGTGTCTGTTCCATGTCATTTTCAGGGTACATTATCATGAGGATAGTCATTGTAGATTCTCATTTCACGTCCTCTTGGAGAACTATGAACACAGACTAACTTGGCTTTGCTGTGCCACAGCATGGTAGCAGCCTACCTACCCAAGGTAGCACCGTGTCCATTACAATGTAGAAAAAAAGACTATCAGCTATCTTTCAATAGTTATCCATATTATCATGATTCATCTTATTCTTTCTAACTATTTTTATGGCGAGATGCCAAAACTCGAGATAACAAATAAATGTCAAAGTTTTCCCTAAACCAACGCTTATGACAAATCCAGCTCCAGAAACAGCTTTCTAATCTTTTGAATTCACTGTAGTAAAAAACAGCAACAGATAACATTCGCTAGCTAGCTAAGGTTAGCAAGATAGCCAGATAGCCAGATAGCAAGATAAGGTTAGCATTCTAGCTAGCTAAACTGACAGCACCCTATTTTTTGGTTTATCAACTCCATGTGGAAATTCTCAGACCCAATTCGTAAATATGTAAAAACAGCCTTTGTCAGGTAGAAGCTAAATATTAATTTCCTCTCTAGGACAGGAAATTATGTGGCGGCAACTTCCTCTGGTGGGTCCTTTAATATTACAGATGGACTGAGTGAGACGTGGAAGGCTAAAATCGTTACCTGCTGGTTGTTTCATATAATGCAATATAAATCTATGTAGAGCCAGAGGCTAGATATAATTTACACGGTTCAGGTAATAAATATGCAAGAAGGGTTTTAAAAGATTGTCTTTTGTTTCACTAATCGTAACAAACATCAAACCTTTGGTCACCAAAAATATCGGACAATAGAGATTGAATAAAATCTGCAGCCCGGAAAGTTCCATACGTGGACAGTTTCTCCCCTGTATTTGGAAATTACAATTTCACCTTTGCACAAGAGCCAAACTTTCTATGACACTGTGGAGATTGCTCTGTCGAAAATGCAATCAACCAAAGCTGCCTCAAGTGCTGATGAATTACAGGAAGACAATGACTTGTCAGATTTGAGCAGAGTGGGTCTGTGATGGCAAGCGTGTGGCGCAGAGGGTCCTGCATAAGTCACATCATGAGACTGACAGACAGACAGACAAACAGACAGATCCTCCACGAGTCAGACACTCCCATATAAATAGAAAAGCTGTTCGTTAGTCATGCAGACCATTTAAAAAATGTATCTGGTTTTGCTGTTAGGTTTCATAAAAAATGGAAGACAGCAGGGGTCATCTGAAGTTGGTGTTATTTTGGGGCACTGTTCCTTCGTTCAGTTCCAACATCAGCTGCGAGTTGAAAAAAACATATACATGTAATTATTTTGAATCAGGAAGGAAACCCATGCTATATGTACAGTATGTGACTATATGTACCGAGTGTGACCGCAACCTCCCATGTTACAGCTCAAACAGGATAGTCCGGTATGACAGCCTTCCACCACCACCACCATCTATTGTAATCATTTATCTACCAATCTCTGGACCAGGACCTTAGATCCACCCTCTGAGCTATTTACAGCACAACTCTCCTCTACTCTCTATCCTGTGACTGAATGTTAGGAGAGGTCCCAGAGGCCCACTGCTGTCACTCATTAAATAGTCATGTCCCTGCTGTACTGGTGAACTGGTGAGATGAGCTCAATGCGTATGCATCACCATCATCGCAAGAGGTAGGGGAAAGTGCAGAGTGTGTGTGTGTGTAAGGGGGTTCAGGAAAAGTGCAGGGTACTTGGTTACTGGGCCAGTCCACTGTCACTGGAAGTCAACCTCACCCATATGTACACACGCTTGCACGCTAACACACAATCACACACTTCTTTCCCACCGCCATCTGACGACCACGGTCAAATCACGGTCACTGAGCATATGAGTGTCAAAAGCTAAAACACAAACATTCTCTTCTGCCTTTTGAAAACCTGACTGCTGTTTCTGTGTATGTGTCTGTCTGTGTACACACAAGTGTGTGTGTGTGTGTGTGTGTGTGTGTGTGCAATGACTGGCAGTGTGAAGGTCAGTGAGCGTTGAGACATGAAAAGGGGCGTGCCCTCTCGTTTACATTTTAGTAATTTAGCAGACACTCTTATGCAGCAGCTTACAGGAGCAATAAGTGCATTGCTCTAGGGCACAGACAGAAGTTTCACCTTGTTGGCTCAGGGATTCAAACCGGCAACCTTTCGGTTAATGGCCCAATGGTCTTAACTGTTAGACTACCTGCTGCCTAATTTTGGTGGGGTGGATAAGTGTTTGTATTTGGTCAGTAAAAGCTAAACTGTTCAAGAGTCACAGCATGGCCCCAGCCTGAAAGAGGAGAGAGGGTAGAGGGGAAAGAAAGAACAACAGAAGAGGGGAGAGGGGATAACTTAATTGGTGGCTGTATTGACTCGGGTTGTCACGATACTAGTATTGCTATACTCAGATCCAAAAGAAACAAAACATTGTCTGAGGAAAACAGTGGTAATGTTGTAAACAAGCAGCCCTATGTTGTCAGCCAGTTTTTTCTATCGTGATAACCCTAGTACTGACTGTTGGTTGTGGATCACCCAGATAGAGCAAAGCAATCTATTGGGTTATCCATGGTTAGTTGTTTGTTCCCATTAATCACATCAATCAATCACTTTTTATTTGTCTAGTATTGTGGTTTTTACATTTAAATTTGTCAAAAACACTAAAGAGAATGCAGAGGTGGAAAGAAGAAACTCCTTTTGTAAGAAGAAGCCTTGAGAGAACCCCTAGACAGTTGCTGTTGAGTTCAAGGAAATTATACTATCCAACACCTTGATGGAAGACTTGGTTAATATGCCTGGCTGGTGACAGCCAAATTGGCTCGTTAATCCTCAGAAACACCCACAATCCCATTCTGCAGTGACATTTCCCTATGATAGCACAGGATCCTCATATTCTAGCCCTGCTTTGAGCACCAACCAGCTGCACTTACCTTCCCCCAGACAGACACACACCCCTCCACTTCCTTCATCCCCTCTTCCAACCCTCCATCAGCATGTGGAGAGATGGAGGATCGGTAATGTGACACCAGACAGTGAGCGTCATATACATATCTGTCATAGCAGACACAGCATGCTGTCTGGAGTAGTGGGATGCCAGATACACGATCCGCTGTCCTTACACACACACACATACACAGCAAGCTTGCATGCACACACACACAGCAAGCTTGCATGCACACAAGCGTAATACACACATACAGGTGCTGTATATACACACGCACACTCACCTTTCAGGTCCTTCCCTCCGGGTCCAGGTGACACCAAAGAGTGATGTGTTGCTGTCATACACGTCTCTGTCACATCAGAACCAGTGGTGTGTGTCAGGGTGTGTGTCAGGGTGTGCCCCCCCCCCTCTCAAACACAAACAATACACAGACACACATATTAAGCAATTAAAATCAATGTGGCTGTGCGGGGCTGTTGGGCGAGAAGGGCAGCCGGGTCTGAGTGTGTGCGTGTGTAACCACGGATACACAGAAAAATGTTACTCATCACCGACAGACAGGAGATGGGAAAACAGTGGTGTATATGTGCCTGTGTTCAGACAACAGTCAGGCGATGTGACAGCACCACTGCAGGGCCTCACTGGGCCTCAGGTCTATTGAGATATCAGTCTCAGGCCACCAGACGCCTGTCCTCTTACAACATAACACACCAGGGCTTATAGCAGCACATGGAGCAGGAGAGCAGCTTTTGAGTAACTGAATTGAGTTGAATATAAGGTCAAACAACAACAAAATTAATCAGTGGTAGCTTATAACACAAAAACAAACTATTAGTTGAAAATACCAAATGGTTAATTATTTTTTTTAAATGTAAGTGTAAAACATAAAAGCTGCATGAAGGTTTCTCTTGGCCTTCCAACCAGTACTGTGTGTGTACTATACACCGAGTATACAAAACAGTAAGAACACCTAATATTGAGTTGCACCCCCCTTTTGCCCTCAGAAAAGCCTCAGTTCGTCAGGGCATGGACTCTACAAGGTGACGAAAGCATTCCACAGGGATGCTGGCCTTTGACACAGTTGTGTCAAGTTGGCTGGATGTCCTTTGGGTGGTGAACCATTCTTGATAAACACGGGAAACTGTTGAGCGTGAAAAACCCAGCAGCGTTGCAGTTCTTGACACACACAAACCAGTGCGCCTGGCATCTACTGCCATACCCCATTTAAAGGCACTTAAATCTTTTGTCTTTTGTCATCCTCTGAATGGTGCGCATACACACTCCATGTCTCAAATAATCCTTCTTTAACCTGTCTCCTCTACGTCATCAACACTGACTGAAGTGGATTTAACAAGCGACATCAATAAGGGGTCATAGCTTTCACCTGATCAGATTGTCATGGAAAGAAAGAGTAGGTGTTTTGAATAATCAGTGTATGTAGATAGATTTTTATCCAAATGAAGCAGTGATGTAGCTCACTGGCCCACACCCATATTGATATAAAGTGTGTGTGTATATATACATACATACAGTGGGGAGAACAAGTATGTGATAACCTGCAAAATCGGCAGTGTTTACTACTTACAAAGCATGTAGAGGTCTGTAATTTTTTATCAGATACACTTCAACTGTGAGAGACGGAATCTAAAACAAAAATCCAGAAAATCACATTGTATGATTTTAAAGTAATTAATTTGCATTTTATTGCATGACATAAGTATTTGATACATCAGAAAAGCAGAACTTAATATTTGGTACAGAAACCTTTGTTTGCAATTACAGAGATCATATGTTTCCTGTAGTGCTTGACCAGGTTTGCACACACTGCAGCAGGGATTTTGGCCCACTCCTCCATACAGACCTTCTCCAGATCCTTCAGGTTTCGGGGCTGTCGCTGGGTAATACGGACTTTCAGCTCCCTCCAAAGATTTTCTATTGGAATCAGGTCTGGAGACTGGCTAGGCCACTCCAGGACCTTGAGATACTTCTCACGGAGCCACTCCTTAGTTGCCCTGGCTGTGTGTTTCGGGTCGTTGTCATGCTGGAAGACCCGGCCACGACCCATCTTCAATGCTCTTACTGAGGGAAGGAGGTTGTTGGCCAAGATCTCACGATACATGGCCCCATCCATCCTCCCCTCAATACGGTGCAGTCGTCCTGTCCCCTTTGCAGAAAAGCATCCCCAAAGAATGATGTTTCCACCTCCATGCTTCATGGTTGGGATGGTGTTCTTGGGGTTGTACTCATCCTTCTTCTTCCTCCAAACACGGTGAGTGGAGTTTAGACCAAAAAGCTCTATTTTTGTCTCATCAGACCACATGACCTTCTCCCATTCCTACTCTGGATCATCCAGATGGTCATTAGCAAACTTCAGACGGGCCTGGACATGCACTGGCTTGAGCAGGGGGACCTTTTTTAATCCATGACGGAGTAGTGTGTTACTAATGGTTTTCTTTGAGACTGTGGTCCCAGTTCTCTTCAGGTCATTGACCAGGTTCTGCCGTGTACTTTTGGGCTGATCCCTCACCTTCCTCATGATCATTGATGCCCCACGAGGTGAGATCTTGCATGGAGCCCCAGACCGAGGGTGATTGACCGTCATCTTGAACTTCTTCCATTTTCTAATAATTGCGCCAACAGTTGTTTCCTTCTCACCAAGCTGCTTGCCTATTGTCCTGTAGCCCATCCCAGCCTTGTGCAGAGAGGGTGTAAGGACATTTATCCCTGATGTCCTTACACCCTCTCTGGTCTTGGCCATTGTGGAGAGGTTGGAGTCTGTTTGATTGAGTGTGTGAACAGGTGTCTTTTATACAGGTAACGGGTTCAAACAGGTGCAGTTAATACAGGTAATGAGTGGAGAACAGGAGGGATTCTTAAAGAAAAACTAACAGGTCTGTGAGAGCCGGAATTCTTACTGGTTGGTAGGTGATCAAATACTCATGTCATGCAATAAACTGCTAATTATTTACTTAAAAACCATACAATGTGATTTTCTGGATTTTTGTTTTAGATTCATATGATAAAAATGACAGACCTCTACATGCTTTGTAAATAGGAAAACCTGCAAAATCGGCAGTTTATCAAATACTTGTTCTCCCCACTCTATCTATCTATCTATCTATCTATCTATCTATCTATCTATCTATCTATATCTATATCTATATCTATATATATATATATATATATATATGTGCTTCTCTTTAGCCATGGTAGCAAACATTCCTGATAATGGAAAATTCAGCTTATTGCACAGCGGTAGCCTGGCCCACAATTACAGAAGAAAATATTCCTAATGAACTTCCGATCGTCAGAGAAAATATGAAGCATGCCTCGAACAGCGACTTTTAATTGAGAGCCATTTTTCTCAAATTATAATAAGTAAGCGTGCTTTACATAAAATAAAAGTACTAAGGAAATGAGGCTCCAGAAACACTGAACTGCTGCAAGCAGCTTGTAGTCTTGAATGTTCAGACACTTGTTACTCTAATAGAGCAGTCAGATGGACCTGGATTAATTTATAGGCATGGCACGCACACGCACACGCACACGCACACGCACACACACACACGTTTGGTATTACTATCTCAAACACGCAAAACTGTTTTAGTTTCATCATTGGGGCGGCAGGGTAGCCTAGTGGTTAGAGCGTTAGACTAGTAACCGCAAGGTTGCAAGTTCAAACCCCCGAGCTGACAAGGTACAAATCTGTCGTTCTGCCCCTGAACAGGCAGTTAACCCACTGTTCCTAGGCCGTCATTGAAAATAAGAATACAAAAATAAAAATAAATAAACTGCTGGTTGATATTTAAAGCACATTGTCCCCCTCTATGCCATGACAGGTGCAGGGCAGAGCTAGATACACAAGTGACATGTGTCCTGTGAGTAGGCCTCTCCACTTCATTCCATTTCAATCAAATCTGCAGGGTGCCTGGCTGTGTTAGAACGTGCCAGGGAGGTTTGGAAACATTTCCCCGTCACAAACAGAGCCCACTTGAGGGAGAAGGATAAGAGGAGGAGGGAGTGTGAAGGAATGGGAAGAGGGTAGCAGGGGGAAATTATTGCATTTAGAGAGGTAAACTTTGTGGCTGAACACTCTCTGGACTGTGGAAGGTAGGAACCACTAATACATAAGGTATTTCCCCTGTGCACAGAGAACACACACATGCATGCACAATCTGCCCACAACTACCACTCTACGGGGGCATGCTGACAGGTTCTCATTTAACTGTAACTCATTTAGACTGGGCATTAGGACAGGGTCAGAGCACAGCAGTCCTCTATCTAGACATTCTCTGTTCTGTCTGATTCTCTACAGACATCACCATTTTGATTAGAGACACCATGAGCTAATTAGAGGTGATAAGGAGAGCACTGTGCAGGGTCAAGAGGACAGGGGCTAGAGTGTGTGAGTGTTGTGGAAAATTCTCCATTGTCCTTCAGAGCTAGGAGAGAATCTGTCTAAGAGGACTGTATTATCTCTAGAAGGACTCACTGAGGGTTAAATCATCTCTCACTCATATTCTCACACGTGTGTCTCAGAGTGTGTGTTCATAATTGTGTGTGGTGTGTGTATGCGTGCGCCTGTGTGCTAGTATATCCCTGATCTAAACCAACCCTGTATTGTAGGTGTGTAGATAAAACCATGCATTCTCAAACACATACTTTGAAAGTGTACAGTACTTCTCTTATTTACTGCTTTAAGTATTAAGTGTGTAACACCTCAATAAACCATGTGCTCAGTGTTTCCCAACTCCTTCAGTACCCCCAACAGTGTTTCCCAACTCCAGTCCTCCAGTACCCCCAACAGTTTCCTGCTGGGGGTACTGGAGGAGTTGGGAAACACTGCTGGGGTAGTGGAAGACTGGAGTTGGGGAACACTGTTGTGGGTAGTGGAGGATTGGAGTTGGGAAACACTGTTGGGGTACTGGAGGACTGGAGTTGGGGAACACTGTTGGGGGTACTGGAGGACTGGAGTTGGGAAACACTGCTGGGGTTCTGGAGGACTGGAGTTGGGGAACACTGTTGGGGGTAGTGGAAGACTGGAGATGAGAAACACTGTTGGGGGTAGAGGAAGACTGGAGTTGGGAAACACTGTTGGGGTACTGGAGGACTGGAGTTGGGAAACACTGTTGGGGTACTGGAAGACTGGAGTTGGGAAACACTGTTGGGGGTAGTGGAGGACTGGAGGAATTGGGAAACACTGCTGGGGGTAGTGGAGGACTGGAGTTGGGAAACACTGTTGGGGGTAGTGGAGGACTGGAGTTGGGAAACACTGTTGGGGGTAGTGGAGGACTGGAATTGGGAAACACTGTTGGGGTACTGGAAGACTGGAGTTGGGAAACACTGTTGGGGGTAGTGGAGGACTGGAGGAATTGGGAAACACTGCTGGGGGTAGTGGAGGACTGGAGTTGGGAAACACTGTTGGGGGTAGTGGAGGACTGGAGTTGGGAAACACTGTTGGGGGTAGTGGAGGACTGGAATTGGGAAACATTGTTGGGGGTGGTGGAGGACTGGAGTTGGGGAACACTGTTGGGGTAGTGGAGGACTGGAGTTGGGAAACACTGTTGGGGGTTCTGGAGGACTGGAGTTGGGAAACACTGTTGGGGGTACTGGAGGAATTGGGAAACACTGCTGGGGTACTGGAGGAATTGGGAAACACTGTTGGGGGTACTGGAGGACTAGAGTTGGGAAACACTGTTGGGGGTACTGGAGGACTAGAGTTGGGAAACACTGTTGGGGTACTGGAGGAATTGGGAAACACTGTTGGGGTACTGGAAGACTGGAGTTGGAAAACACTGTTGGGGTACTGGAGGAATTGGGAAACACTGATGGGGTACTGGAGGACTGGAGTTGGGAAACACTGCTGGGGGTTCTGGAGGACTGGAGTTGGGAAACACTGTTGGGGTTCTGGAGGACTGGAGTTGGGAAACACTGTTGGGGTACTGGAGGACTGGAGTTGGGAAACACTGTTGGGGTACTGGAGGACTGGAGTTGGGAAACACTGTTGGGGTACTGGAGGACTGGAGTTGGGAAACACTGTTGGGGTACTGGAGGACTGGAGTTGGGAAACACTGTTGGGGTACTGGAGGACTGGAGTTGGGAAACACTGTTGGGGTACTGGAGGACTGGAGTTGGGAAACACTGTTGGGGTACTGGAGGACTGGAGTTGGAAAACACTTTTGGGGTACTGGAGGACTGGAGTTGGAAAACACTGCGTTGGGAAACACTGCTGGGGTACTGGAGGACTGGAGGAATTGGGAAACACTGTTGGGGGTACTGGAGGAATTGGGAAACACTGTTGGGGGTACTGGAGGATTGGAGTTGGGAAACACTGTTGGGGTTACTGGAGGACTGGAGTTGGGAAACACTGTTGGGGTTACTGGAGGACTAGCATTGGGAAACACTGTTGGGGTACTGGAGGACTAGCGTTGGGAAACACTGCTGGAGGTACTGGAGGACTGGAGTTGGGAAACACTGTTGGGGGTAGTGGAGGACTGGAGGAATTGGGAAACACTGCTGGGGGTAGTGGAGGACTGGAGTTGGGAAACACTGTTGGGGGTAGTGGAGGACTGGAGTTGGGAAACACTGTTGGGGGTAGTGGAGGACTGGAATTGGGAAACACTGTTGGGGTACTGGAAGACTGGAGTTGGGAAACACTGTTGGGGGTAGTGGAGGACTGGAGGAATTGGGAAACACTGCTGGGGGTAGTGGAGGACTGGAGTTGGGAAACACTGTTGGGGGTAGTGGAGGACTGGAGTTGGGAAACACTGTTGGGGGTAGTGGAGGACTGGAATTGGGAAACACTGTTGGGGGTGGTGGAGGACTGGAGTTGGGAAACACTGTTGGGGTAGTGGAGGACTGGAGTTGGGAAACACTGTTGGGGGTTCTGGAGGACTGGAGTTGGGAAACACTGTTGGGGGTACTGGAGGAATTGGGAAACACTGCTGGGGTACTGGAGGAATTGGGAAACACTGTTGGGGGTACTGGAGGACTAGAGTTGGGAAACACTGTTGGGGGTACTGGAGGACTAGAGTTGGGAAACACTGTTGGGGGTACTGGAGGACTAGAGTTGGGAAACACTGTTGGGGTACTGGAGGAATTGGGAAACACTGTTGGGGGTACTGGAAGACTGGAGTTGGAAAACACTGTTGGGGTACTGGAGGAATTGGGAAACACTGATGGGGTACTGGAGGACTGGAGTTGGGAAACACTGCTGGGGGTTCTGGAGGACTGGAGTTGGGAAACACTGTTGGGGTTCTGGAGGACTGGAGTTGGGAAACACTGTTGAGGTACTGGAGGACTGGAGTTGGGAAACACTGTTGGGGTACTGGAGGACTGGAGTTGGGAAACACTGTTGGGGTACTGGAGGACTGGAGTTGGGAAACACTGTTGGGGTACTGGAGGACTGGAGTTGGGAAACACTGTTGGGGTACTGGAGGACTGGAGTTGGAAAACACTTTTGGGGTACTGGAGGACTGGAGTTGGAAAACACTGCGTTGGGAAACACTGCTGGGGTACTGGAGGACTGGAGGAATTGGGAAACACTGTTGGGGGTACTGGAGGATTGGAGTTGGGAAACACTGTTGGGGTTACTGGAGGACTGGAGTTGGGAAACACTGTTGGGGTTACTGGAGGACTAGCATTGGGAAACACTGCTGGAGGTACTGGAGGACTAGCGTTGGGAAACACTGCTGGAGGTACTGGAGGAATAGCGTTGGGAAACACTGCTGGAGGTACTGGAGGACTAGCGTTGGGAAACACTGCTGGAGGTACTGGAGGACTAGCGTTGGGAAACACTGCTGGAGGTACTGGAGGACTAGCGTTGGGAAACACTGTTGGGGGTACTGGAGGACTGGAGTTGGGAAACACTGTTGGGGGTTCTGGAGGACTGGAGTTGGGAAACACTGTTGGGGGTTCTGGAGGACTGGAGTTGGGAAACACTGTTGGGGTACTGGAGGACTGGAGTTGGGAAACACTGTTGGGGTACTGGAAGACTGGAGTTGGGAAACACTGTTGGGGGTAGTGGAGGACTGGAGGAATTGGGAAACACTGCTGGGGGTAGTGGAGGACTGGAGTTGGGAAACACTGTTGGGGGTAGTGGAGGACTGGAGTTGGGAAACACTGTTGGGGGTAGTGGAGGACTGGAATTGGGAAACACTGTTGGGGTACTGGAAGACTGGAGTTGGGAAACACTGTTGGGGGTAGTGGAGGACTGGAGGAATTGGGAAACACTGCTGGGGGTAGTGGAGGACTGGAGTTGGGAAACACTGTTGGGGGTAGTGGAGGACTGGAATTGGGAAACACTGTTGGGGGTGGTGGAGGACTGGAGTTGGGAAACACTGTTGGGGTAGTGGAGGACTGGAGTTGGGAAACACTGTTGGGGGTTCTGGAGGACTGGAGTTGGGAAACACTGTTGGGGGTACTGGAGGAATTGGGAAACACTGCTGGGGTACTGGAGGAATTGGGAAACACTGTTGGGGGTACTGGAGGACTAGAGTTGGGAAACACTGTTGGGGGTACTGGAGGACTAGAGTTGGGAAACACTGTTGGGGGTACTGGAGGACTAGAGTTGGGAAACACTGTTGGGGTACTGGAGGAATTGGGAAACACTGTTGGGGGTACTGGAAGACTGGAGTTGGAAAACACTGTTGGGGTACTGGAGGAATTGGGAAACACTGATGGGGTACTGGAGGACTGGAGTTGGGAAACACTGCTGGGGGTTCTGGAGGACTGGAGTTGGGAAACACTGTTGGGGTTCTGGAGGACTGGAGTTGGGAAACACTGTTGAGGTACTGGAGGACTGGAGTTGGGAAACACTGTTGGGGTACTGGAGGACTGGAGTTGGGAAACACTGTTGGGGTACTGGAGGACTGGAGTTGGGAAACACTGTTGGGGTACTGGAGGACTGGAGTTGGGAAACACTGTTGGGGTACTGGAGGACTGGAGTTGGAAAACACTTTTGGGGTACTGGAGGACTGGAGTTGGAAAACACTGCGTTGGGAAACACTGCTGGGGTACTGGAGGACTGGAGGAATTGGGAAACACTGTTGGGGGTACTGGAGGATTGGAGTTGGGAAACACTGTTGGGGTTACTGGAGGACTGGAGTTGGGAAACACTGTTGGGGTTACTGGAGGACTAGCATTGGGAAACACTGCTGGAGGTACTGGAGGACTAGCGTTGGGAAACACTGCTGGAGGTACTGGAGGAATAGCGTTGGGAAACACTGCTGGAGGTACTGGAGGACTAGCGTTGGGAAACACTGCTGGAGGTACTGGAGGACTAGCGTTGGGAAACACTGCTGGAGGTACTGGAGGACTAGCGTTGGGAAACACTGTTGGGGGTACTGGAGGACTGGAGTTGGGAAACACTGTTGGGGGTACTGGAGGACTAGCGTTGGGAAACACTGCTGGAGGTACTGGAGGACTGGAGTTGGGAAACACTGCTGGAGGTACTGGAGGACTAGCGTTGGGAAACACTGCTGGAGGTACTGGAGGACTAGCGTTGGGAAACACTGTTGGGGGTACTGGAGGACTGGAGTTGGGAAACACTGTTGGGGGTACTGGAGGACTAGCGTTGGGAAACACTGCTGGAGGTACTGGAGGACTGGAGTTGGGAAACACTGCTCTAGTCTACCCTAAGCATTCTAACTACATTCTATTATAAAATCATGCAGTCACACAGAGCGCAGTGACAACATGAGAATACTTGGAGGAAATATACTTTGTGACAGCTGTCTGGCCCTAGGATATCTAGAAGGGGCCCATTGAGTTAATACATGGTTACGACTGACTGTGACTGACTCGGTGACTGAGTGTCTCAACTGCCCTGCTGAATGTCACAAGAGATGCCACACTAACAGTGAGTGTGTAAGTGCGTGTGTGTGTGTGCAAGAGAGTGTACAGTATTTTAGGGCAAGCATATGTAGATGTGCTTCCGCGCATGTGTGCATGTGCGTCTTGTGCATGTTTGAGTGTGTGTACTCGTGCAGGTGTGATGAACTGCCACCATGACTGTACTTCCACATGAGTCTCAATGACATGTACATTCCAAATCATACAGGCCCTAATCCCGGGTCGGTTATGAGCATAGATTAAATCACACACGGGTATGACGTGGTGAAATAAACACCAATAAACCTCAGGAACATGAAGAATGTGATTATATCTGATGACTGTTGACTATCTGCTGATGTGTGGTTCTATTCCGGGAGTGTGTTGACTGCGTTCACGACGGCATTACCGGGAGTGAGTGTTTAAAAGTCTGTTTAAAAGTGCCATTTTTTCCACCAACAAGAGGTTTTCCTTTAGAATTGCTGCAATTCATATTAATTTTCTCTATCACATTAGTGTGTGTCAGTGTAGCAGCTCGTTACAGTAAACAAACAACCATTAGAGTGGGAGCTGGCTGGTGATAGTGATGATGGGGAGATTATTGAACTCTCTCTGTGTCTCTCCCTTCCCAGTCTCTCGCTCTCTCCTTCCCAGTCTCTCTCCCAGTTTCTCGCTCTCTCCTTCCCAGTCTCTCGCTCTCTCCTTCCCAGTCTCTCGCTCTCTCCTTCCCAGTCTCTCGCTCTCTCCTTCCCAGTCTCTCGCTCTCTCCTTCCCAGTCTCTCGCTCTCTCCTTCCCAGTCTCTCGCTCTCTCCTTCCCAGTCTCACCTGATCTGAGCCATAAGGGAGACTAGGCATCTACCACCCCACTATCAGATTAGAGCCATAAGGGAGACTATGGATCTACCACCCACTACAGATTAGAGATTTAAGGGAGACTAGGGATCTAACACTCTACTATCACTATACGATTAGAGCCATAAGGGAGAGTAGACATCTACCACCCCACTACCACAATCAGAGTAGAGCCATAAGGGAGACTAGACATTGACCAACCCACTACCGCTATCAGATTAGAGCCATAAAGGAGACTAGACATCTACCACCCTACTACCAGATTAGAGATTTAAGGGAGACTAGGCATCTAGCACCCCACTACCAGATTAGAGCCATAAAGGAGACTAGACATCTACCACCCCACTACCACTAACAGATTAAAGCCATAAAGGAGACTAGACATCTACCACCCCACTACCACTATCAGATTAGAGCCATAAAGGAGACTAGGCATCTACCACCCCACCATCAGATTAGAGCCATAATGGAGACTAGGCATCTACCACCCCACTACCAGATTAGAGCCATAATGGAGACTAGACATCTACCACCCCACTACCACAATCAGAGTAGAGCCATAAGGGAGACTAGACATATACCACTATCAGATTAGAGCCATAAGGGAGACTAGTCAACTACCACCCCACTACCACTACCAGATTAGAGCCATGAGGGAGACTAGACATCTACCACCCCACTACCACTATCAGATTAGGGCCATAAGGGAGGCTAGACATCTACCACCCCACAACCACTATTAGATTAGAGCCATAAAGGAGACTAGGCATCTACCACCCCACCTTCAGATTAGAGCCATAATGGAGACTAGACATCTACCACCCCACAACCACTATCAGATTAGAGCCATAAAGGAGACCAGACATATACCACTATTAGATTAGAGCCATAAAGGAGACTAGGCATCTACCACCCCACCTTCAGATTAGAGCCATAATGGAGTCTAGGCATCAACCACCCCACTACCAGATTAGAGCCACAAGGGAGACTAGACATCTACCACCCCAATACTACTACCAGATTAGAGCCATTAGGGAGACTAGACATCTACCACCCCACTACCAGATTAGAGCCATAAGGGAGACTAGGCATCTACCACCACACTACCAGATTAGAGCCATATGGGAGACTATGGATCTACCACCCCACTACAGATTAGAGATTTAAGGGAGACTAGGGATCTAACACTCCACTATCACTATAAGATTAGAGCCATAAAGGAGACTAGACATCTACCACCCCGCTACCACTACCAGATTAGAGCCATAAGGGAGACTAGGCATCTACCACCCCACTACCGCTATCAGATTAGAGCCATAAGGGAACTAGGCATCTACCACCCCACTACCACTATCAGATTAGGGCCATAAAGGAGACTAGAAATATACCACTATCAGATTAGAGCCATAAAGGAGACTAGGCATCTACCACCCCACTACCAGATTAGAGCCATAAAGGAGACTAGACATCTACCACCCCACTACCACAATCAGAGTAGAGCCATAAAGGAGACTAGACATCTACCACCCCACTACCACTATCAGATTAGGGCCATAAAGGGGACTAGAAATATACCACTATCAGATTAGAGCCATAAAGAAGACTAGGCATCTACCACCCTACCATCAGATTAGAGCCATAATGGAGACTAGGCATCTACCACCACACTACCAGATTAGAGCCATAAAGGAGACTAGGCATCTACCACCCCACTACCACTATCAGATTAGAGCCATAAAGGAGACTAGGCATCTACCACCCCACCATCAGATTAGAGCCATAATGGAGACTAGGCATCTACCACCCCACTACCAGATTAGAGCCATAAGGGAGACTAGACATCTACCACCCCACTACCACTATCAGATTAGAGCCATAAGGGAGGCTAGACATCTACCACCCCACAACCACTATCAGATTAGAGCCATAAAGGAGACTAGACATATACCACTATTAGATTAGAGCCATAAAGGAGACTAGGCATCTACCACCCCACCTTCAGATTAGAGCCATAATGGAGACTAGGCATCACCCACCCCACTACCAGATTAGAGTCACAAGGGAGACTAGACATCTACCACCCCAATACTACTACCAGATTAGAGCCATAAGGGAGACTAGACATCTACCACCCCACTACCATCTACCACCCCACTACCAGATTAGAGCCATAAGGGAGACTAGACATCTACCACCCCACTACCAGATTAGAGCCATAAAGGAGACTAGACATCTACCACCCCACTACCACAATCAGAGTAGAGCCATAAAGGAGACTAGACATCTACCACCCCACTACCACTATCAGATTAGGGCCATAAAGGAGATTAGAAATGTACCACTATCAGATTAGAGCCATAAAGGAGACTTGGCATCTACCACCCTACCATCAGATTAGAGCCATAATTGAGACTAGGCATCTACCACCCCACTACCAGATTAGAGCCATAAGGGAGGCTAGACATCTACCACCCCACTACCACTATCAGATTAGAGCCATAAGGGAGGCTAGAATATACCACTATTAGATTAGAGCCATAAAGGAGACTAGGCATCTACCACCCCACCTTCAGATTAGAGCCATAATGGAGACTAGACATCTACCACCCCAATACTACTACCAGATTAGAGCCATAAGGGAGACTAGACATCTACCACCCCACTACCATCTACCACCCCACTACCAGATTAGAGCCATAAGGGAGACTAGACATCTACCACTACCAGATTAGAGCCACAAGGGAGACTAGACATCTACCACCCCGCTACCACTACCATATTAGAGCCATAAGGGAGACTAGACATCTACCACCCCACTACCAGATTAGAGCCATAAGGGAGATTAGACATCTACCACTACCAGATTAGAGCCACAAGGGAGACTAGACATCTACCACTACCAGATTAGAGCCACAAGGGAGACTAGACATCTACCACTACCAGATTAGAGCCACAAGGGAGACTAGACATCTACCACCCTGATACTACTACCAGATTAGAGCCATAAGGGAGACTAGACATCTACCACCCCGCTACCACTACCAGATTAGAGCCATAAGGGAGACTAGACATCTACCACCCCACTACTACTATCAGATTAGAGCCATAAGGGAGACTAGACATCTACCACTACCAGATTAGAGCCATAAGGGAGACTAGACATCTACCTCCACCAGACCAACATTTTTGCAGATTAAGTGTTTGAGCTAGAAATGTATCAATATTTATTGTTTACAAGTGAGCTATGACATAGCCAATGAATTTATAGCACCATTTTTGATTCACCCTCATTTCAAAATCAAATGGTTTTGACCGTTTGGATGTTTAATGAGCTTCTTTTCTTCTCCTGCTTTGACCATGCAGTGCACCTCAGTGTTTTCTGTCGTCGTTATGAAAGAAATGATCGACTTTACCCTGTATTTCTAAAAATGACCAATTGTTTAATACACTGTTTAAAGCAAAACAGGTACCAAAACCACTGCTGATGGTGAACCTGAACAATCTAAATAAAATATATTGTAAGCCCTGTTCAGAAGGTATATCCAGATGAGAGTTGTCTCTTCGGTAGCTTGCATTTATTCTGGTAAAACACAAATTTAACAGTGCATAGAGAACAATAACCTAGTAAGTGACATATGTTATCACTCAACTAGTAAAGCTGAAGGTGCTGCGCATATGTGCACGATAAAGGAACAGGACGCCTGCCTCGCGTTGGCAGAGATCTATATATAATGACGAGACGCTCATGTCTCCACTCTAACAATAGGAGTCATTATCCCAAAAATGGGAAGGCAGGCGAGAAGCTTATGTCCAAAATAAGCCAATAGTGCGACAGTTTGACTAGGCTACGGATATTCCCTAGGGTTGTTCGGCATGCAAAATTACTTGTCAACACTGTCAACACAGTTACATGCTTAGTTCAACACTGAAGGAGAGGATATCAGTTGACACAAAAGATAAGGTATTTTCAGAAGGTAGGAACAAAGTAATAGGACAAAACATTTGTGAATAAGCGATTAGTAATGTTTGATTCGATTTTTCTGACCGATGCATGCTATATGTGACTCATTTCACTACTTCACAGTACAGGAAAATGTGTTTTTGAGCAGAAATGCCTTCTGGAACGTGAATTTTCATGTGCCTTAATAATAACAAACTTGTATGCCATCTGTAAATACAAATAAAACACTTAAATGATGGGCTTATCAACGGAAAAAGACAGGAACCTTCCCGCTAGCCATGATTGGCTGAGATAAAGGATGGGCTGTACATGATCTGCAATGTAGCACGCTTCGGTCTATAACATGAGCTGCTTAGTATGTGTAGGTAATCCTTTCTAATGTGGCTTCTTTGAAAGATATCATAAAAAACTGCAAACGTGTTGCTAAGTCTCTCCACTTTCTGGAGGACTGAGTTTTGAAATCAATAGAATGCTCGGTGGAAGCAGAGCATGATAGCTATGGACATGGAGAAAATTCAGGTGCAAATGCGGAGGGAGTCAAAAAGAGAACACAGAAGGCTGTTGTATAAAACACCTGTCTCTGGATTACATCTTCAAACTAAGGGCAATGATGGCTTCCATAACAGAGAGGGAGAAGCGTTCCTTCATGTACAAGGGTAGTTGAGTCGAGCTAGCTACATTTTCAGAAAGTCATTTTCCTTGCAAGTTAAAGCGTACTGTTAGCTAGCTAGCTAACGTTAGCAGGCTGGCTGGCTCGCTACCTAACATTACGTGTTATTTGGATATTATATTATTTGGATCGGTTTGGGGTCTGTGGACCAAAGCAATTGTATCTTAAACATTTGAATCGGGGACGCATATCGGGCAATGCATATCAGTGAATTGTTGCCTCCCTAGTATGCAGTGGAACCTCCAGTATAAAATGTATTGTAAAACATTAAAAAAGTTATCCGAGACTGAATCTAGTACTGAAAGCATAAGCTACAGCTAGCTAGCACTAGTGCATAAAAGTGGTGAGAAGTTGACTCAGAGAGAGAAAGACAATAGTTTAACAGTTTTGAACAAATTAATTTCAAGCAAGAGAGAATTTTTCTTCACTTTCACTTACTTAGCTAGCAAATGCAGCTAGCTAGTTTTGCCTACTCAAACACCCTGCTCAAACAGAGGGATGCGATGTTAGCTAGCTGGTTATGACTATCCCACACAACACTGGAACTCTTCCAAGTGAAGGTAAGCTTTTGGTTTTACAAATGTATTGCCACTGCTTACTGCATGATTGTAGGGGGTTTACTAATGTGTTAGTTCTATTAGCGATGTTGACTATGATGTTACTTTAGCCAATATGGTGACAATGATGTAGGCGGTGTGTGGTGTTTATGATATGGTTTGCCTTGAAAGTTTTTTTTTTTGCCAGGTCACATACAGCTGATTTGTTGTGTATTGGAGTATACAAGTGAAGGGAAAAGGTGAGATGAGGAGAGTGCATAGATGCGAGAAAGAATACAACAGGGCTGCTATGAAAGTGAACTGTTCACACATGATCGGGGTCTATTCATTCTGCCAATTCTGTTGAAAAACATTTCTTAAACGGAAGCAAATGCAACGGGGATACACTTACCTGAATTTGTCCAATTGAAACTCGTTTGCAACTGTTGAACTAATGATTACACCCTAGATCAGCTAGATGCAGGCAAGTGTGCAAGGTGGTATTGAATGTGTCACTGTCTGTCACCTAAAAATGATCTCAACCTGTATGCACCTATATTGTAAACTTTTATTCATATGCTAGGTTGTAGCAACCTCATGATGGGTATAGAGAAAGTTTGAGTATCATGTAGAAGCCTAAACCTATCGTTGATTTTATTGAACTGGGTGAATGGAATCTGAATGAGAATCATCCAGTAATAAGGCCATGCTCATAAAAAATATAAATGGTCCTCCGTCATCTTAAACGGCACCGACCGCCACTGATAGTATGTATGTATGTATGTATGTATGTATGTATGTATGTATGTATGCATGTATGCTAGATGAGAGCGGGGACAGGATCCTGATTATTTCCTGTGCTATGATCTTCAGATACAGTATGAATATGGATCTCAAAGCTCCAAGGTCAATCTCCTTGGGATATCCATTCTTCCATTTTCCCTTCTCATCATCATCATCCCTACCGTCGCTCAATAATCATGGGACTGCTCTCACATCTCTGTCTGTCAGCTGATATCATTGTCTAGGTGATGCTGTTAGGCATAAGTGTCATTAGAGGTGGAACGTGAAATGTGTGCCTGAATTAGAATACAACATAATATGGTAATGAAACAAATAATGCACCCGTGACCTCCTTGTTGCCAACTGCTCAACTACGAACAGTAGCTACCACTTACTGATTATATTAGCTACCCAAATCTTCTCTTTAGGCTCATGTACACACAAGTATAAAGACTTGACATTACTTATTAAAATTATATATCTTTTTTTTTAAATGTACCAGTACAAACACCAAAAGACACAAAAAAATCTTGCAGTTCTCCGTCAAAATGTCAGGCAGCGATTTCAAGTCAAGACAGTCTGAAAGACATGACATCTATTGTCTGTCTGTGAAGGACAGCTACAGACTAAATATCTCTGGGCTAATCAAAGAGAAATAAAAAGGAGAGAGAAATAAAGGCAGAGAGCGAGAGAGAGAGAAAAGCAGAGAGCAAGATAAGGAAATTAAGGCAGAGAGAGAGGGAAATAAAAGCAGAGAGAGAAGGCTGAGTGAGAGAGCGAGAGAAAAATAAGGGCAGAGCGAGAGTGAGAAAAATAAAGGCAGAGCGAGAGACAAAGGCAGAGCGAGAGCGAGAGACAAAGGCAGAGCGAGAGCGAGAGAGAGAGAGGCAAAGGCAGAGCGAGAGAGAGACAAAGGCAGAGCGAGAGAGAGACAAAGGCAGAGCGAGAGAGAGACAAAGGCAGAGCGAGAGACAAAGGCAGAGCGAGAGACAAAGGCAGAGCGAGAGACAAAGGCAGAGCGAGAGCGAGAGACAAAGGCAGAGCGAGAGCGAGAGACAAAGGCAGAGCGAGAGCGAGAGACAAAGGCAGAGCGAGAGCGAGAGACAAAGGCAGAGCGAGAGCGAGAGACAAAGGCAGAGCGAGAGCGAGAGACAAAGGCAGAGCGAGAGACAAAGGCAGAGCGAGAGACAAAGGCAGAGCGAGAGACAAAGGCAGAGCGACAGACAAAGGCAGAGCGAGAGCGAGAGACAAAGGCAGAGCGAGAGCGAGAGACAAAGGCAGAGCGAGAGCGAGAGACAAAGGCAGAGCGAGAGCGAGAGACAAAGGCAGAGCGAGAGCGAGAGACAAAGGCAGAGCGAGAGAGAGACAGGCAGAGCGAGAGAGAAACAAAGGCAGAGAGAGAGAGAGAAATAAAGGCAGAGAGAGAGCGAGAGACAAAGGCAGAGAGAGAGAGAGAGACAAAGGCAGAGCGAGAGAGAGAAACAAAGGCAGAGCGAGAGAGAAATAAAGGCAGAGAGAGAGAGAAATAAAGACAGAGAGAGAGAGAGGAATAAAGGCAGAGAGAGAGCGAGAGAGATAAAGGCAGAGCGAGAAAAAGTCAGAGCGAGAAAAAGAGAGAAATAACGTCAGAGCAAGAGAAAGAGAGAAAAAGAGAGGAAGAGCGAGAGAAAGAGAGGAGAGAAAGAGGCAGAGCGAGAGATAGAGAGAGAAAGAGAGATAAATAAAGGCAGAGCAAGAGAAAGAGAGAGATAGAGAGGCAGAGCGAGAGGGAAATAAAAGCAGAGAGAGAAGGCAGAGTGAGAGAGCAAGAGAAAAATAAAGGCAGAGCGAGAGTGAGAAAAATAAAGGCAGAGCGAGAGCGAAAGAAATAAAGGCAGAGCGAGAGACAAAGGCAGAGCGAGAGACAAAGGCAGAGCGAGAGAGAGAAACAAAGGCAGAGCGAGAGAGAGAGAAACAAAGGCAGAGCGAGAGAGAGAAACAAAGGCAGAGCGAGAGAGAGAAACAAAGGCAGAGCGAGAGAGAGAAACAAAGGCAGAGCGAGAGAGAAATAAAGGCAGAGAGAGAGAGAGAAATAAAGGCAGAGAGAGAGCGAGAGAGATAAAGGCAGAGCGAGAAAAAGTCAGAGCGAGAAAAAGAGAGAAATAACGTCAGAGCAAGAGAAAGAGAGAGAAAGAGAGGAAGAGCGAGAGAAAGAGAGGAGAGAAAGAGAGGCAGAGCGAGAGAAAGAGAGAGAAAGAGAGAAATAAAGGGAGAGCAAGAGAAAGAGAGAGAAAGAGAGGCAGAGCGAGAGGGAAATAAAAGCAGAGAGAGAAGGCAGAGTGAGAGAGCAAGAGAAAAATAAAGGCAGAGCGAGAGTGAGAAAAATAAAGGCAGAGCGAGAGCGAAAGAAATAAAGGCAGAGCGAGAGACAAAGGCAGAGCGAGAGACAAAGGCAGAGCGAGAGAGAGAAACAAAGGCAGAGCGAGAGAGAGAGAAACAAAGGCAGAGCGAGAGAGAGAAACAAAGGCAGAGCGAGAGAGAGAAACAAAGGCAGAGCGAGAGAGAGAAACAAAGGCAGAGCGAGAGAGAAATAAAGGCAGAGAGAGAGAGAGAAATAAAGGCAGAGAGAGAGCGAGAGAGATAAAGGCAGAGCGAGAAAAAGTCAGAGCGAGAAAAAGAGAGAAATAACGTCAGAGCAAGAGAAAGAGAGAGAAAGAGAGGAAGAGCGAGAGAAAGAGAGGAGAGAAAGAGAGGCAGAGCGAGAGAAAGAGAGAGAAAGAGAGAAATAAAGGGAGAGCAAGAGAAAGAGAGAGAAAGAGAGGCAGAGCGAGAGGGAAATAAAAGCAGAGAGAGAAGGCAGAGTGAGAGAGCAAGAGAGAAATAAAGGCAGAGCGAGAGTGAGAAAAATAAAGGCAGAGTGAGAGCGAAATAAATAAAGGCAGAGCGAGAGACAAAGGCAGAGCGAGAGACAAAGGCAGAGCGAGAGAGAGAAACAAAGGCAGAGCGAGAGAGAGAAACAAAGGCAGAGCGAGAGAGAGAAACAAAGGCAGAGCGAGAGAGAGAGAGGCAAAGGCAGAGCGAGAGAGAGAGAGGCAAAGGCAGAGCGAGAGAGAGACAAAGGCAGAGCGAGAGAGATACAAAGGCAGAGCGAGGGAGATAAAGGCAGAGCGAGAAAGAGAGAAATAAAGGCAGAGCGAGAGAAATAAAGGTAGAGCAAGAGAAATAAAGGCAGAGCAAGAGAAAGAGAGAGAAAGAGAGAGAAATAAAGGCAGAGCGAGAGAAAGAGGCAGAGCGAGAGAAAGAGAGAGAAATAAAGGCAGAGCAAAAAAATTAAGGCAGAGCGAGAGAAAGAGAGAGAAAGAGAGAGAAATAAAGGCAGAGCGAGAGAAATAAAGGCAGAGCAAGAGAAATAAAGGCAGAGCAAGAGAAAGAGAGAGAAAGAGAGAGAAATAAAGGCAGAGCGAGAGAAATAAAGGCAGAGCGAGAGAAAGAGGCAGAGCGAGAGAAAGAGAGAGAAATAAAGGCAGAGCAAGAAAATTAAGGCAGAGCGAGAGAAAGAGAGAGAAAGAGAAATAAAGGCAGAGCGAGAGAAATAAAGGCAGAGCAAGATAAATAAAGGCAGAGCAAGAGAAAGAGAGAGAGAGAGGCAGAGCGAGAGAAAGAGAGAGAAATAAAGGCAGAGCGAGAGAGAAGTAAAGGCAGAGCGAGAGAAAGAGAGAGAAAGAGGCAGAGCGAGAGAAAGAGAGAGAAATAAAGGCAGAGCGAGAGAGAAGTAAAGCAGAACGAGAGAAAACCTTCCCTTTAGGCTCAGTACTATTTTACAACATCTGTTGTCCATGGATGGTACAAGCAACAGCATTGTCTTAACCCACGTAGAAAAGTAGCCCATAAACATCAAAAGTCAACGTACATAAAAACAAAGTAGTAGTAGTAAGGTTGCATTCAAAGCTAAACACAAGTATAAAGACTTGACATTACTTATAAAAAATAATAATTTAAAAAATGTACCAGTACAAACACCAAAAGACAAAAAATCTCCCGGGTCACCATTAAAAATGTCGGGCAGCAATTTCAAGTCAAGACAGTCTGAAAGACATGACATCTACTGTCTGTCTGTGAAGGACAGCTGAGTTATTCAGGTCACTACAGACTAAATAACCCTGGGCCAATCAAAGAGAAATAAAAAGGCAGAGAGCGAGACAGACACAGACAGCAAGAGAGAGCGCGCAAGAGAGAGAAAGAGAAATAAAGGCAGAGAGAGAAATAAAGGCAGAGAGAGAGCGAGAAAAATAAAGGCAGAGAGCGAGGGAGAAATAAAGGCAGAAAGAGAGAAAAAGGCACAGCAAGGCAGAGAGAGACATAAAGGCAGAGAGAGACAAAGGCAGAGAGAGACATAAAGGCAGAGCGCGAGAGAGAGCGAAAGAAAGCAGAGAGCGAGAGAGAAAGAAAGCAGAGCGAGAGAAAAAAATAAAGGCAGAGAGAGAAATAAAGGCAGAAAGAGAGCGAGAGAGAATAAGGCAGAGCAAGAGAGAAAAATAAAGGCAGAAAGAGAGCGAGAGAGAAATAAAGGCAGAAATAGAAATAAAGGCAGAGGGAAGAGAGAGAGAAAAAAAGGCAGAGCAAGAAACAAAAAGGCAGAGAGCGAGAGAGAAAGGCAGAGAGAGAAATAAAGGCAGAGCGAGAGAGAAATAAAGGCAGAGAGCAAAAAAGACAGAGCAAAAAAAAGGCAGAGCGAAAAAGGCGTTATTACGTTTGCAATCGTACCAAATAATCTGCTCAAACCCCTTCCAAGGATCATCAAAAAGGAGTGCTATAAATTATTATAAATTCTCGGACAACCCAAAGATTCTTAGATGCCCTTCCAGACTTCCTCCACCTACCCAAGGACACCAGAGTACAAAAATTGGTTAATCACCTAATTGAGGAACTAACTTTAACCTGAAGCAAGCTTCCAGAAAATTAGAACGGAAATATCGCGCCACCAAACTGGAAGTCTTCCGACTAGCTTGGAAAGACAGTACCGTGCAGTATCGAAGAGCCCTTACTGCTGCTCGATCATCCTATTTTTCCAACTTAATTGAGGAGAATAAGAACTATCCAACATTTATTTTTGATACTGTCGCAAAGCTAAATAAAAAGCAGCATTCCCCAAGAGAGGATGGCTTTCACTTCAGCAGTGATAAATTCATGAACTTCTTTGAGGAAAAGATCATGATCATTAGAAAGCAAATCAGACTCCTCTTTAAAACTTGTTGAGGATAGGGGGCAGTATTTTCACTTTGGATGAATTGCGTGCCCATAGTCAACTGCATCCTACTTTGTCCTAGATTGCTAATATATGCATATTATTATTACTATTGGAAAACACTCGAAAACTGTTTGAATTATGTCTGTGAGTATAACAGAACTCTTAGGGCAGGCAATCTTCCAAACAGGAAGTGAAATTCTGAATGCGGGTCTAATTTTAAGTCATCGCCTCTTCACTTCCAAACAAGATATGGATCTGTTAGCACTTCCTACGCCTTCCACTAGATGTCCTCATTCAGTAGAGCGTGGATGGAGCCTCTGGTGTGAACTTTGACCGAATGGGAGGGGAATGAGTCACTGTCTTGGCAGAATTCAATTTCCCTGTTGCGCATTTGTCTGATGATATCACCATCGTTCCATTTGGCTGCAGATGAAAACGTATGCTCCGGTTGGAATGTTATTGGATATATATGAAAATAACATTCTGAAGATTGATTCTCTACTTAGTTTGACCAGTTTATTCGACCTGGAATATATACTTTTGAAGTTTTCGTCCGAGTTCGCCTGGACCAGCGTCAGCTTTTGGGCATGTGAGCTGAAAGTGGTAGCAAATGCAGCTAATTGGACACTAGTATTGGACATTATGGAACAAAACAACGATTTGTTCTGGAACTAGGACTTCTTGTACTGCCTTCTGATGAAGATATTCAAAGGTAAGTGAATATTTAGTGTTTTTTGTAGCTTCTGTTGACACCAAAATGGCGGCTATTTCTTTGGGTTCTGAGCGCCGTTCTCAAATTATTCTTTTTCCGTAAAGTTTTTTTGAAATCTGACACAGCGGTTGCATAGAGGATACGTTTATCTTTATATCTGTGAATAACACTTGCATCTTTTATCAATGTTTATTGTGAGTATTTCTGCAAAATCACCGGATGTTTTGGAATCAAAACATTACTGCACGTAACGCACCAATGTAAACTGAGATTTTTTTAAATATATATATATATGCACATTATCGAACAAAACACACAATACATGTATAACATGATGTCCTATGAGTGTCATCTGATGGAGATAATCAAAGGTTAGTGATTCATTTTATGTATATTTATGCTTTTGTGACTGTGAAAAATCGCTGTGTGTGTTTTTGAATTTGGTGGTCATCTAACGTAAATATATGTTGTGTTTTCGCTGTAATTATTATTATTTTTTATCTGACACGATGGGTATCTTAACAAGATGTTTATCTTTCATTTGCTGTAATGTGTGAAAGTTAAATATTTCTAAAGAATATTTCTTTCAGCTGAATGGGAGGGGGTGTTCCCTTTAGGGAACTCCTTGTGCCCCCTAGCCCCAACAGGTTTTAAATCTGTGCATTTCTCCAAAGCTCAGTTGTCCTGAGTCTGCACAACACTGCCAGGACCTCGGATCAAGGGAGACGCTCAAGTTTTTTAATACTATATCTCTTGACACATTGATGAAAATAGTCTTGGTGTTTAAACCTTCAAGCTGCATACTGGACTCTATTCCAACTAAACTACTGAAAGAGCTGCTTCCTGTGCTTGGCCCTCCTATGTTGAACACAATAAACAGCTCTCTATCCACCGGATGTGAACCAAACTCACTAAAAGTGGCAGTAATAAAGTCTCTCTTGAAAAAGCCAAACCTTGACCCAGAAAAAAATAAAATAAATCTAATAAATAAAATAAAAAAATTAAATAAACCGGCCTATATCGAATCTCCCATTCCTCTCATTTTTTTTCGAAAAAGCTGTTGAGCTTTTCTGAAGACAAACAATGTATACTAAATGCTTCTGTCTGGTTTTAGACCCCATCATAGCACAGAGACTGCACTCGTGAAGGTGGTAAATTACCTTTTAATGGCATCAGACCGAGGCTCTGCATCTGTCCTCGTGCTCCTAGACCTTAGTGCTGCTTTTGATACCATTGATCACTACATTCTTTTGGAGAGATTGGAAACCCAAATTGGCCCACACGGACAAGTTCTGGCCTGTTTTAGATCTTATCTGTCGGAAAGATATCAGTTTGTCTCTGTGGATGGGTTGTCTTCTGACAAATCAACTATACATTTCGGTGTTCCTCAAGGTTCTGTTTTAGGACAACTATTGTTTTCACTATACATTTTACCTCTTAGTGATGTCATTCGGACACATAATGTTAACTTTCACTGCTATGCGGATGATACACAGCTGTATATTTCAATGAAACATGGTGAAGCCCCAAAATTGCCCTCCCTGGAAGCCTGTGTTTCAGACATAAGGAAGGGGATGGCGGCAAATATTTCACTTTTACACTCGGACAAAACAGAGATGCTAGTTCTAGGTCCCAAGAAACAAAGAGATCTTCTGTTGGATCTGACAATTAATCTTGATGGTTGTACAGTCATCTCAAAGAAAACTGAAGGACCTCATCAGGTTCCAGAGTAAAGCCTCTTTTGACGAACATATCAAGAATATTTAAAGGACAGCTTTTTTCCATCTTCATAACATTGCAAAAATCTGAAACTTTGTTGTAAAATGATGCAGAAAAATGTATCCATGTTTTTGTCACATCTAGATTGGACTACTGCAATGCTCTACTTTTCGGATACCCAGATAAAGCACGAAATAAACTTCAGTTTCTGCTAAACATGGCTCTACACTGGCTTCCTGTTAAGGCTAGGGCTGATTTAAAGGTTTTACTGCAAACCTACAAAGCATTACATGGGCTTGCTCCTACCTATATTTCCGATTTGGTCCTGCAGTACATACCTAAAAGACGCAGGCCTCCGAATTGTCCCTAGAATTTCTAAGCAAACAGCTGGAGGCAGGGCTTTCTCCTATAGAGCTCCATTTTTATGGAATGGTCTGCCTATCCATGTGAGAGACGCAGACTCGGTCTCAACATTTAAGTCTTTATTGAAGACTCATCTCTTCAGTAGGCCCTATGATTGAGTGTAGTCTGGCCCAGGGGTGTAAGGGTGAACGGAAAGGCACTGGAGCGACGAACTGCCCTTGCTGTCTCCCTGCCTGTTTGGCAGGATATAAAGTGGGTGGGGTTAAATCCTACCTGTTTGGCCCTGTCCGGGGGTATCGTCTCACGACCCCTCCCGTCTCAGCCTTCAGTATTTATGCTGCAATAGTTTGTGTGGTGGGCTAGGGTCAGTCTGTTATATCTGGAGTATTTCTCCTGTCTCATCCGGTGTCCTGTGTGAATTGAAGTATATTCTCCCTCTCCACTCCTCTCTCTCGGAGGACCTGAGCCCTAGGACCATGCCTCAGGACCAGAAGTCGACCGATTAATCGGAATGGCCGATTAATTAGGGCCGATTTTAAGTTTTCATAACAATCGGAAATCGGGATTTTTGGACACCGATTTGGCCGATTTCTTTTTGTATTTAATTTATTTTTAACACCTTTATTTAACTATGTTTGTTTATATACCTTTATTTAACGAGGCAAGTCAGTTAAGAACACATTCTTACTTTCAATGACGGCCTAGGAACGGTGGGTTAACTGCCTTGTTCAGGGACAGAACGACAGATTTTTACCTTGTCAGCTCGGGGATTCAAATCTTGCAATGTTACGGTTAACTAGTCGAACGCTCTAACCACCTGCCTTTCCTTGCACTCCACGAGCAGCCTGCCTGTTACGCGAATGCAGTAAGAAGCCAAGGTAAGTGGCTAGCTAGCATTAAACGCATCTTATAAAAAATGATAAATCAATCACAATCACTAGTTAACTAGTTAAAAAGGACTGTCGTTGCTCCAACGTGTACCTAACCATAAATATCAATGCCTTTCTTAAAATCAATAGACAAGTATATATTTTTACACATGCATATTTACTTAAACTTGCCTGCTAACATGAACTACTTTTACCTAGGAAAATTGTCTCACTTCTCTTGCAACAGAGTCAGGGTATATGCAGCAGTTTGGGCCGCCTGGCTCATTTCGAACTGTGTGAAGACTATTTCTTCCTAACAAAGACAGCCAACTTCTCCAAACGGGGGACGACTGTACCTAACCATAAACATCAATGCCTTTCTTAAAATCAATACACAGAAGTATATATTTTTAAACCAGCATATTTAGCTAAAAGAAATCCAGGTTAGCCAGGCAATATTAGCCAGGTGAAATTGTGTCACTTCTCTTGCGTTCATTGCAAGCAGAGTCAGGGTATATGCAGCAGTTTGGGCCGCCTGGCTCGTTGCGAACTAATTTGCCAAAATTTTACGCAATTATGACATAACATTGAAGGTTGTGCAATGCAACAGGAATATTTAGACTTATGGATGCCATCCGTTATATAAAATACAGAACGGTTCCGTATTTCACTGAAAGAATAAACGTTTTGTTTGAGATGATAGTTTCCGGACTCGACCATATTAATATACTAAGGCTCGTATTTCTGTGTGTTATTATGTTATAATTAAGTCTATGATTTGATAGAGCGTTCTGACTGAGTGATGGTAGGCACCAGCAGGCTCGTAAGCATTCATTCAAACAGCATTTTCGTGCGTTTAGCCAGCAGCTCTTCGCAATGCTTCAAGCATTGCGCTGTTTATGACTTCAAGCCTATCAACTCCCGAGATTAAGCTGGTGTAACCGATGTGAAATGGCTAGCTAGTTAGCGGGGTGCGCACTAATAGCGTTTCAAACGTGACTTGGAGTAGTTGTTCCCCTTGCTCTGCATGGGTAACGCTGCTTTGAGGGTGGCTGTTGTCGATGTGTTCCTGGTTTGAGCCCAGGTACGAGTGAGGAGAAGGACGGAGCTATACCACTACACTGGCAATACTAAAGTGCCTATAAGAATATCTAATAGTCAAAGGTATATGAAATACAAATCATAGATAGAGAAATAGTCCTATAATTCCTATAATAACTACAACCTAAAACTTCTTACCTGGGAATATTGAAGACTCATGTTAAAAGGAACCACCTGCTTTTCATATGTTCTCATGTTCTGAGCAAGGAACTTAAACATTAGCTTTCTTACATGGCACATATTGCACTTTTACTTTCTTCTCCAACACTTTGTTGTTGCATTATTTAAACCAAATTGAACATGTTTCATTATTTATTTGAGGCTAAATTGATTTTATTGATGTATTATATTAAGTTAAAATAAGTGTTCATTCAGTATTGTTGTAATTGTCATTATTACAAATAAATAAAATAAAAAAATTGGCCGATTAATCGGTATCGGCTTTTTTTTGGTCCTCCAATAATCGGTATAGGTGTTGAAAAATCATAATCGGTCGACCTCTACTCAGGACTACCTGGCCTGATGACTCCTTGCTGTCCCCAGTCCACCTGGTCATGCTGCTGCTGCTACAGTTTCAGCTGTTCTGCCTGTGGCTATGGAACCCTGACCTGTTCACTGGCTGTGCTACCTTGTCCCGGACAGACCTGCTGTTTTGGACTCTCTCTCTACCGCACCTGCTGTCTCAAACTCTGAATGATTGGCTATGAAAAGCCAACTGACATTTACTCCTGAGGTGCTGACCTGTTGCACTCTCTACAAACACTGATGATTACCATCATCATATGACCCTGCTGGTCATCTAAGAACATTTGAACATCTTGGCCATGTTCTGTTATAATCTCTACCTGGCACAGCCAGAAGAGGACTGGCCACCCCTCAGATCCTGGTTCCTCTCTAGGTTTCTTCCTAGGTTCTGGCCTTTCTAGGGAGTTTTTCCTAGCTACCGTGCTTCTACATATGCATTGCTTGCTGTTTGGGATTTTAGGCTGGGTTTCTGTACAGCACTTTGTGACATCGGCTGATGTAGAAAGGGCTTTATAAAGAAATGTAATTTGATTCAAGGGTTTCTTTATTTTTACTATTTTCTACATTGTAGAATAATAATGAAGACATCAAAACTATGAAATAACACATATGAAATCATGTAGTAACCAAAAACATGTTAAAACAAAGATTCTTCAAAGTGAGATTTGCAACACTTGCATTCTCTCAACCAGCTTCATTAGGTAGTCACCTGGAATGTATTTCAATTAGGGGTGCCTACTTAAAAGTTAATTTGTGGAATTTCCTTCCTACTTAACAAGTAAGCAAAGTGAATTGACAGTCCAATATTACTTTAAGACATGAAGGTCAGTCAATATGGAACATTTCACGAACTTTGAAAGTTCCTTCATGTGCATTCGCAAAAACCATCAAGCACTATGAGGAAACTTGCTCTCATAAGGACCGCACAGGAATGGAAGACCCAGAGTTCTCTTCTGCAGAGGATACGTTCATTAGAGTTACCAGCCTAAGAAATTGCAGCCCAAATAAATGTTTCACAGAGTTCAAGTAACAGACACATCTCAACCACAACTGTTCAGAGGAGACTGCGTGAATCAGGCCTTCATGGTCAAATTGCTGCAAAGAAACCACTACTAAAGGACACCAATAATAAGAAGAGACTTGCTTGGGCCAAGAAACATGAGCAATGAACATTAGACCTGGAGTCCAAATTGGAGATTTCTGGTTCCAACTGTTGCGTCTTTGTGAGATGCGGTGTGGGTGAACCGCATGTGCATTTCCCACCGTAAAGCATGGAGAAGGAGGTGTTATGGTGTGGGGGTGCTTTGCTGGTGACACTGATTTATTTTGAATTCAAGGCACATTCAACCAGCAAGGTTTGGGCTTAGTGGGACTATTATTTGTTTTTCAACAGGACAATGATCAAACACACCTCCAGGCTGTTAAGGGCTATTTGACCAAGAAGTAGAGTGATGGAGCGCGGCATCAGACGACCTGGCCTCCACAATTCCCTGACCTCAACCAAATTGAGATGGTTTGGGTTCAGTCGGACCGCAGAGTGAAGGAAAATCAGTAAACAAGTGCTCAGCATATGTGGGAACTCCTTCAAGACTGTTGGAAAAGCATTCCAGGTGAAGCTGGTTGAGAGAATGCCAAGAGTGTGTAAAGCTGTCATCAAGGCAAAGGGTGGCTATTTGAAGGATCTCAAATATAAAATATATTTTGATTTGTTTAACACTATTTTGGTTACTTCATTAGTCCATATCTGTTATGTCACAGTTTTGATGATATCTTCACTATTATTCTACAATGTAGAAAATAGTAAAAATAAAGAAAAACCCTTGAGGTGGTGTTCTAAAACGTTTGACCATAAGTGTAGCTCTTGCACATCTCGCTAGTCTCTCTCAGCCTGTCTCTCTCCTAGCTTCTGTAGCAAATCCAGCTCATAAAGTTATACAAGCATTGCTAGTAGATACCGAATGTCATTTTCGGTGAGTGTGGAAATTGAAAAGTCCACTTTTGCTTGTAAATTGTGCAAATTAACACAGTTGTGATACATGACTTTCTGAAGGGAGAGCAGCTCGTGTACACCAAGCAGATGAATGGAATGGAGGAGAAAAAGACACTAGTAGGAAGCACAGGGGAAAAAATGGCAACTGTACAGATAACTCATCCAGAGCTCTTATACGTGATAAGATATGGCAAATATGTAGTAGTGAAGTGCATACAAATATAAGTTCATCATCTCGCCGATACAGAACACTATGGACTCACCAGCTCTAATACTCCCGTTGTGCTATTTACAAACAAACATGTGACTGGTGAAACTGTTTTGGGGGACTACATATGCTTCATAATGTAAAATAATGTGACAGGTGAAACTGTTTTGGGGGACTACATATGCTTCATAATGTAAAATAATGTGACAGGTGAAACTGTTTTGGGGGACTACATATGCTTCATAATGTAAAATAATGTGACAGGTGAAATGAAGAACGCAATCTGCTTTATCTCATAATGCACAAGTTGACTGCAGGTATTTACTTACATTTCTACAAATATTCAAATGTGTGAATGATGTATGTCTATGGTGCATTTACTATGAAGGCAGCTGATCTGAACCATAAGAGCACCTACCACTATCAGATTATGGGGGGGGGGGGGGGGGGGGGGGGCAATGTAGCCTGTTTTTGTCACCCCACTTTGGTTCTGAAATCACCATCACCCATTAATTAACTTTCTATTTTTGCAGATTAGGTATTTATCAATATTTATCGTTTACAAATGAGCTATGACATAACCAATGACTATATAGAAAAATCTAATGTTTTTAGTGAGCTTATTTTCTTCTCCTGCTTTGACCATGCAGCGCACTTTGCAAAGTGATTGCTCTCGTCGTTATGAAAGAAATCAACCTTACCCTGTATATCTAAAAATGACCAAATACACTGATTGTTTAAAGCAAAAATAGTACCAAAACCACTGCTGAGGGTGAACCTGAACAATCTATATAAAATCTATTGTAAGCCCTGTTCAGTAGGCATTGCCAGATGAGAGCGAAGGAGAGAGAAGAGAAAGAGAGAGATATACTTTAAACACAAACCTCTGCTTTGATCATTAGAGTTAGACATAAAACACAACCCGAGACGTTAGACAGGGTAAATTATGTGAAGTTAAAATATTTCATTTTCAAGATAAGGTATGCGTGTGCATGCGTGCATGCACACGTGAGTGTGTGAGAATTAGTGTGCGAGTGTGCGTGTGCGCGCGCGAGCGAGTGTGTGTCAGACATGGTCTGAGAGGCCTTATTGATCTCAGACAGTTTATCTGAATCACAGACAGCAGCCCACACAGACAGACACTGTGTAAAACATGACAGGATTACTGCGTCAAACACCCAGCTTGGACATACACTGACCATGTCTACCATTCATTTACTGCCATGACGCTATAGTACGGCAGCTTAACATGGAAATAAGAGGTGTCTAATTCATCTAAAAGGTGCAGGCAGGCCGATGTATATAGAATTGAGAATGAGTCATAATCTTCTATAATAATGACCTGATTGGTCAAGAGGTGAACAGTTGAAAATAGCAGGAGACGTGTGTGTGTGTGTATGTATGTATATACACATACACACACACACTGTACAATATAAATCATTAATTTATTTGCTGGCAGTACTCAAACGTTTGAGTACTGCCAGAAAATAAACTAATGATTTATATTGTACAGTGTGTGTGTACACACACACACACACACACACACACACACACACACACACACACACACACACACGCACACACACACACACACGCACACACACACGCACACACACGCACACACACACGTTGTGTATTAGTATGGTATTAGTATGTAAGTCATCATAAGCCCGTCAGACAAAGTCAACTTCCCCTCAGCTATAACCTACTATGTCTGCTGGGCTGAAACAACGAACATCCTCTAGCACAGTGGCGCTAAAATACCAGAGAACAAGAAAAGAAGATCTTCTGTTGCAGTCTCAACCCCTTTCTTCCCTCATTAAAGGTTAGAAAGGTCAGTCTGGTTCAAGACTGATGTGATTGGGATGGCAGAGAACAGAGGAGAGTACAACTGGCTGCCCAAAGCAAGTTCACCCCCATGACCTACATCAGCCAGTCTCAATCTTTCTGGAGAAATTGGGTTTGGGCCTCATAGGCTGACCCCTAGCTCTGTTCCTTTCACACATGCATGCACAGCCCTTCACCACAGATCTAGGATCAGATTCCCCAACCCCCATTCATAACCTTGAGTGTTAGGAGAAATAAAAAAGAGCTCCTCCTCCTCAAGAAAGCCAGTTAGGTCACGGACAGCAACGCCACCCTACCAGACCAGATTAACACCTTTTTCTCATGCTTCGAGCATAACAACTCTAAGCAGCCGAGGAGAGCCCGTGAGAACAACAACCAACCTGTAACACTCGCTTCTATCATCATGAAGAGGCTAGTCAAAGACCACATCACCACTACCGACCCGTAACACTCGACCCTCTCCAATTATACTACCGCCCCGACAGATCCACAGACAAAGCAATCACCATTGTACTGCACACTTCCCTCACCCACCTGGATAAAGGCACCACAGTGACTCTTCAACCTCAGGAGGCTGAAAAAATGTGACCTGTCCCAGAGGGGCCCTCAGTGTTCTATAGGAGCACCATAGAGAGCATACTACTGGGACTACTACAGGAAGGCCAAGAAGATCATCAGGGACCTCAGTCACCCAAGCCAAGGGCAGTATAGGAGCATGGCAAAAACTGACAGATTGGCCCCCCCCCAGAAAAACATGCCATCAGGCTGCCATCGGCCACCACTAGTCCTGTACCTGCTCACCCTGTCCCCCCCCTGCCCACCGGACTTCCTGCCCTCCATGTTGCTCCCCCTCCTGCCCCCCGGACTTCCTGCCCACACTGCTGCTCCCCCACCTCCAGACTTCCTGCCCTCCATGTTGCTCCCCCTCCTGCCCCCCCTGTCCACCTGCCTTCTTACACCCCTTATCCCCCTCCTGCTCCCCAAGACTTCCTTCCCCCACTGCTGCCCACCGGCCTTCTTACACCCCCTGCTGCCCCCCCTTATCCCCCTCCTGCCCCCCAAGACTTCCTTTCCCCACTGCTGCCCACCGGCCTTCTTCCACCCCCTTGTCCCCCTCCTGCCCACAGGACTTTTACCCCCACCCCCTAATGGACATTTATCATTGCTACAGTTGTAAATATTATAATTAGTATTTTTGTCCCATTCACTTCTCTTGACCTGCACTGTTGGAGCTCGAAGCTTAAGAATTTCACTGTACCCTGCAATTACATCTGCGACCCTGTGCATGTAACTAATAAACTGTAAACTAAACCCTCCTCCCCCTACCACCTCCCCAATTCTCTGTAGCAAGCCCTGTATCAAACAATTGCCCAAAACACAATGGCTTATCACTGCAACCAAATTAACACATTCTGAGTACCTTATCAAAACTGCCCATCACCGCAGTCCTCCTCTAATTCATACACCCACCTGTCTTAATCATATCAGGGACTGACTGGACACAACAGTAATAAACACTAAATTGCTTAGTTAATCATATCTTCACCGAGGGACAATCATTTATGTCTAATAACAAAGAGCTGATAAACTATTGTATTTGGGTACAGTACTACTGCACATTGGACTTGGTCCCATTCTATTTCACAACCCAAAAAGTAAGTCAAAAAGTAAGTCAAGGCAGTTCAAAAAGAGAAGCTCTAAATTCGATTACGTCCTTGCATGCTGACTTGTGACTAAAATGGGACGCTTCAGACCTCATTGTCAAAAGGCAGAAATGTAATCCTCCTAATACTCTGGGCATCTTTATAAAGCATGCCACCGAGACTCTGGAAACTAACTTAATACTGAGCTTGTTTTGTCTGCGGATGAGAAAGGGGAAATTCGATTATGGTGAGAAGGACTGAAGGACTTGAGTAATGAAAGATGAATGAAGCTAAAGCCTTTCATCATGTCCTTACAATGTTGTCTTATGACACACACACACACACACACACACACACACACACCTCTCGTCCTTATACAGGACGTAACTCATCAGGACTGTCCTCGGCTCAGAGGGAATCGTAAAATGGACGAAGGAGCGCCAGAGTAATAAAACAAGGCTAATGACTGGTCACTCCAATTAGACCAATCATAAAACAGTGTTTAAGACCGCCACTATCAAACTTGACCTCAAGTCTAGGAGTTGAGCGGTCTGAAATTCCAGTGCTGTTACTGAGGGTATTTAACTTCAACTGTTTAAGAATACTTATGTGGACTGGTATGTATAGCTACATGCCTCATATTGTAGATGATAGGGGGGATTAATTGGGTTCATGTGGTCAACAATTTGTTGACCCAAATAGGGTTGCTCCATGAAAACTGTTCAGTGGGGGTTTCAGGGTGTCAACCTGTCTACATTCAGGTCTAAAAAGGCACTAAAACGATGTGTGTGTGATGAGTGTGTATAGGGTGTGTATGGCGAGGATGGGAAACCGTACAATTCTGTCACCTAATTTCAATGGTCTTTATAATCGATTTACGATAATAAATATATCACATAATAGTCCAGGAAGTATAATAGTCCAGGAATGACAGTCATCAGTGTGATTAATGGGACCACTACAGAGAATGTTCTGTAGAATCCATTTTCTCCCGACTGCTACCCAGACCACCGTGAAGAGTTGTTAACCACTCGGCTAGTTTTGATCTCAATGAAATCGCCCCGATGTGTCAATCATCATCCGGTATGACACCATCTCACCTCAGCCAGGTTCCATATGGAATAGCACCCTGTTCCATGTAGGCCCAACTCACAACTCTGGCCTAAGGTAGTACACTGCACTATATAGGGGATATGACTCATACACAATTCCGTGGATGTTATCATAATTCTAGGAGGATTACACCTCACACAAAGCCTTGACAATTGCTTAACCGCAGAATTGATCCATTCATAAAAATAAATATCAGAGACAAAACGCACAGTGCTGATGTCTTTACAAGGTTATTATATACTTGACTGCTTTGTTTGAGCCGTTCTGTACCTCCCCGCTGGCCGACATCACAGAACGTTTGAATGAAAACATTTCATCGCACCTCACATCAGGGATTTGCAAGGCTAGCACAGTGGGAAACGCTAGTCTGATATAATCCAGGGGAATGTTCAAAAATAGCCTCAACGGTGGTACAAATCTCAGATGCCGCGCCTCGTTGCCTTTTGCCAGAACGTTGTGCCTCCCATTTGTTTTCTTCCGTTTCTAGGTCGAACCAGCCACCACTGCCCATCCCACTGTCTAACTGATGGACTCAATTGGCCATTGTCAGAAGAGGACATACACCATCAATGGCTTACAGCAGTACACACATAAATATCAACTACCAACAGGTCAAATACACACATAAATATCAACTACCAACAGGTCAAATACACACATCAATATCAACTACCAACAGGTCAAATACACACATCAATATCAACTACCAACAGGTCAAATACACACATCAATATCAACTACCAACAGGTCAAATACACACATCAATATCAACTACCAACAGGTCAAATACACACATCAATATCAACTACCAACAGGTCAAATACACACATCAATATCAACTACCAACAGGTCAAATACACACAAATATAAATTAAGCCATTTCAGAAGGCGGTGAAAAGATCCTACTAATGGAAGACTTGTCATCATCTCCGTTTCCGTCTGATACGTCTCTCCTCTTCCTCCCTCACTACTCGACAAATGCATCTTCAAAATACTGTTTACCAGCAAGCCAGAATAGCAGGGGGGGATTTGACTCGCAAATGCATCCTCCGGGTGTACATGTCAATGCCTCTCCGTCTGATTGCTTTGGCATTCACATCTGAATAGAATCTGGAGAGCAAGGTCAGCAGTAAGTGAGAGAGAGAGAGACAGGGATTTCTTAGATTGGTCTCTGAGTTTCTTAAGATCTAGAGGAATTTTTGTGAGTGAACAAATGTAGATTTTTTTACCATTCACCAATGTCAACAGTAAGTTCTCATGACAAAGGTGTTAAAAAACAACCCAGGCCGTCCGGTGGCGACGCTATCCACAACACTCTGATTCTGTTCAGCCCCCAGAATCCTCCAAACCAAACACATTGTCGAGGCGACAGCTGGACTTTCCCTTTCCGCCATCAAAAGGTGCTTCGCTCAGATTGTCTTTGGTATCTGCGAGAGACGCGGGTCAAAAGACACGAGATTAGGGATGGACAGAGACACAGTGAGGGGAATGTAGGAAATGATCTGCCCTGGTCTCTGGGCAGGGCACTGATAAAGCCAAGTAGCCTGTTAGCTTACTGTATTGTCTGATTCACACTATAGGACCAAATTTAGCCAAGCCAAGCCGGGCTCTACTGGGATGGCAAAGAAAAACATTTGAACTAGCTCAGTAAGGTTGGGGTCAGTCCTATATGTTTAAATCCAGCATAAGGTTGCTAATGCTCCTAAAGGCCTGGAGGTGTGAAAACTAATATTAGGCCGACCTCTGGGTATCCATTAGGGCTACAGTGCCTTGCGAAAGTATTCGGCCCCCTTGAACTTTGCGACCTTTTGCCACATTTCAGGCTTCAAACATAAAGATATAAAACTGTATTTTTTGTGAAGAATCAACAACAAGTGGGACACAATCATGAAGTGGAACGACATTTATTGGATATTTCAAACGTTTTTAACAAATGTGATAGTCTCAGAGGTCCGTTAAAAGCGCAGAGAGCATCATGAAGAACAAGGAACACACCAGGCAGGTCCGAGATACTGTTGTGAAGAAGTTTAAAGCCGGATTTGGATACAAAAATATTTCCCAAGCTTTAAACATCCCAAGGAGCACTGTGCAAGCGATAATATTGAAATGGAAGGAGTATCAGACCACTGCAAATCTACCAAGACCTGGCCGTCCCTCTAAACTTTCAGCTCATACAAGGAGAAGACTGATCAGAGATGCAGCCAAGAGGCCCATGATCACTCTGGATGAACTGCAGAGATCTACAGCTGAGGTGGGAGACTCTGTCCATAGGACAACAAACAGTCGTATATTGCACAAATCTGGCCTTTATGGAAGAGTGGCAAGAAGAAAGCCATTTCTTAAAGATATCCATAAAAAGTGTTGTTTAAAGTTTGCCACAAGCCACCTGGGAGACACACCAAACATGTGGAAGAAGGTGCTCTGGTCAGATGAAACCAAAATTGAACTTTTTGGCAACAATGCAAAACGTTATGTTTGGCGTAAAAGCAACACAGCTCATCACCCTGAACACACCATGCCCACTGTCAAACATGGTGGTGGCAGCATCATGGTTTGGGCCTGCTTTTCTTCAGCAGGGACAGGGAAGATGGTTAAAATTGATGGGAAGATGGATGGAGCCAAATACAGGACCATTCTGGAAGAACCTGATGGAGTCTGCAAAAGACCTGAGACTGGGACGGAGATTTGTCTTCCAACAAGACAATGATCCAAAACATAAAGCAAAATCTACAATGGAATGGTTCAAAAATAAACATATCCAGGTGTTAGAATGGCCAAGTCAAAGTCCAGACCTGAATCCAATCGAGAATCTGTGGAAAGAACTGAAAACTGCTGTTCACAAATGCTCTCCATCCAACCTCACTGAGCTCGAGCTGTTTTGCAAGGAGGAATGGGAAAAAATTTCAGTCTCTCAATGTGCAAAACTGATAGACATACCCCAAGCGACTTACAGCTGTAATCGCAGCAAAAGGTGGCGCTACAAAGTATTAACTTAAGGGGGCTGAATAATTTTGCACGCCCAATTTTTCAGTTTTTGATTTGTTAAAAAAGTTTGAAATATCCAATAAATGTCGTTCCACTTCATGATTGTGTCCCACTTGTTGTTGATTCTTCACAAATAAAATACAGTTTTATATCTTTATGTTTGAATCCTGAAATGTGGCAAAAGGTCGCAAAGTTCAAGGGGGCCGAATACTTTCGCAAGGCACTGTATATGGTGAGTTTATACGTCTGAATACGGCACTCCATCATAACACCTTGGAGTGAACTGTAATGGCATTGATGCCGGGTTTGTGTCCTTTTTTGGCCATGAAAGGGAAGTCTTTATTTTGTGAGTAGGGAGTGGGAGTGCAGAGAGTCGACAACAGCAGTAACCTGCAGGAAGCCTCTTTACTCAAATGGCTTTTCCAGCTGTTCCACCTTGGTCTTATTGTTCCACTGTGCCTATCGCAGAAAGGAAAGACAGAGGCCATTTTGACTCAACCAGTAGGTCCAGAGCAGCAGCAAGTACACTATGGGCCTCTGCACGCTTCATTAAACAAGAGGGGAAAGAATCAAGCCTTGACTGTTTCTGGCTCCAAGCCCTGCCGCCGTCAACAGGACTACTAGCCCCTCGTCCCTCGTCTATGCTCAGACTAGGTCTTTTCAAGTGTTGGCCTGTAGCTAAAGACATTTTCCCCTCAGAACGAAAACAGTGTAAGCACACCCAACAAACCTAAAAATATCATGGTAGAACAGGAAAAATATAAATTTTTTAAGATGCTCTTGTAGTTTATTAGCAACATTTCAACCACAAGGGACTTCATCAGCCTCAATTCTGCAAAGGTATTTTCTTATTCTCCCAGAGTGAGGCCTTGGTAATTCCTGGCCATGGGCCCTAAGACTGACAGGACTACTAGCCACTCCTCCCTCATCTATACTGAGGCTAGGTTGTTTAAAATGGCTACCTGTAGTCTACGCTGAGAACGTAAACAACAAGTAACACTGTAGCTCCAAGGACTTGGGCTTCAGAAGAGCACACATATGTAGGCCTACAGTTTTATGGTGGAGCTCTCACAGAGAGACTCTTGCTGCCAAGGGAATGCCTGACAGCTTGAAAGACGTTTTGGACACCACAGTGAAAATGGTTAACTTTTTTAAAGCAAGTCCCCTGAACTCTCTGGTATTTTCTGCACTATGCAATGATATGGGCAGCGACCATGTAACACTTTCACAACATACAGAAGTGCGCTGGTTATCAAGGGGCAAAGTATTGACATGTTTATTTGAATTGAGAGACGAGCTTAACGTTTTCTTTACAGACCATATTTTTCACTTGTCTGACTGCTTGCATGATGACGAGTTTCTCACACGACTGGCCCATCTGGGTGATGTTTTTCACTTGTCTGACCGCTTGCATGATGACGAGTTTCTCACACGACTGGCCCATCTGGGTGATGTTTTTCCTCGCCTGAATGATCTGAATCTAAGATTACAGGGACTCTCCACAACTGTATTCAATGTGCGGGACAAAATTGAGGCTATGACTAAGAAGTTGGAGCTCTTCTCTGTCCGCATTAACAAGAACAACACACAGGTTTTCCATCATTGTATGATTTTTTACGGACAATGTCAAATGTGATGAAGCGAAGCACCTGAGTGAGTTGGGTGCACAATTACGCAGGTACTTTCCCGAAATGGATGACACAAAGCTGGATTCGTTATCCCTTTCATGCCCTGCCTCCAGTCCACTCACCGATATCTGAACAAGAGAGCTGTCACGGATCCCTCCGGGAACTGTGTCATTATGCACACCTGGTCCCCATTCACACTGATTGTAATTGTTTAAAATGTGCCCTTTGGTTTCCATTGGGCTGTCAATTATTGTTCCAATGTCCGTTGGTTGTGTGAGTACCTGTGCTGTGTTTTTGCTTTCGTGCCCACTTGTATTGAGCAGATGATTCCGAGTCTTGTCTCGTGTGGGATCATTGTGCACTTGTGTTATTTATTCGAGGTTCTCCTCGCTCTTTTGTTTGGGTATCTACCCTGTGTTTTGTATATGGGTTTGTTTGGTCTTCGCCCCCGTGCCTGTACACGGCACGCTGTAATTTGGGAAATAAGCCCCTATTGCGCATTCCTGCGCCTGTCTTCCGATCCATTTATGCCAATGTGACAAGAGCCTCATTGAAATTGCAACAAGCGGTTCTGTGAAAATTGAATTTAAAATCAGAAGCCACTGCCAGAGGTCTGGGCTGCACTCAGAGTATCCTGCCTTGGCAAATCGGCTGTTAAGACACTGATGCCCGTTGCAACCACGTACCTTTGTGAGAGTTGATTCTCGTCCCTCACTAGCATGAAAACTAAATACAGGCGCAGACTGTGTGAAATGTAAGACAGAATCTCTCCAATTCAGCATTGTAGAGTTGTGTGCATCCTTTCAAGCACACCCTTCTCATTAACCTATGGTGAGTTATTCACAATTTACAAATAATGTTTTATACGTAAGATGTTTAAATAAAGAGCAAAATTATTGATTATTATATTATTATTTGTGCCCTGGTCCTAAGAACTCTGTCACTTCCCTCGAGCCGGGTTGTGACAAAAACAACACTCATTCTTATGTATAAATGTATCTCAGTGTGTGTGTGGTGGGCTTTCAATAATGGCAAAAAAAACATTTGAGTGCGCTGACCCTGGCAGCTCGAGGTTGAATGTTTGAAGGGGTACGGGACTATAAAAAGTTTGAGAACCACTGCCCTAGACTATTCAATCAAAACTGGCATTCAGTTTTCTGATGTAAAACCACTAAACTACTTCAGAATTCTTGTTCTTCACCAAAAACCTTGTTTTACTGATTCAAAGCCAAGTGCAGCGCCAGCATGATAATAGGTGGCCTAGTGGTTAGCGCGTTGGACTAGTAACCGACAGGTTGCAAGATCAAATCCCCGAGCTGACAAAGTAAAAATCTGTCTTTCTGTCCCTGAACAAGGCAGTAAACCCACTGTTCCTAGGCAGTCATTGAAAATAAGAATTTGTTCTTAACTGACTTGCCTAGTTAAATAAAAATTATTAAGTTTTGAATGTTTCGGTTTTAATTGAGCAAAGCCTAACATAATGAGTAGGCCTATGTCCCAAAATAACAATACGGGGGCCCATAGTAAAATAACTAGGTAGAGGGACAGTGTCATATCCGGGCCTGATCCAAAAGGGCTTTGCTGACCCAGTTCCAGTCAGAGTAGCGGATGATATTAGCAAAGCAATTAAGTAAGATGACAGCCATCAGGCAGGGCAAGCTGTCAGGCACAGGGCCAGATTGACACAGAGAGAAGCACCATTTCCCTACCCTGTAATGGCTATTGATTTCTACTGCCAAAACAAGAGCCCTCCTCTCAGACCCAGAAGTGGCAGCTAAACCAATTGGTAAAAATATATATTTTTAATTAAATGAAAAAAGATGTGAAGAGGGAGAAATAGACATGGTGGGGCACTGTGGATGACATCTGCCTTGGTCTGTGGGTTCGGCCAGAAGAAACGGTGGGGTAGAAGGGTAGTGACCCTGCCGCATTACTCCAAGGGAGAATGTTTCTGATACTCTAAGCAGAGGATCAATACTGAGGAAGAGGACAGGGGAGAATGGCTCTATATGGTAGAATTCATTTTATTTTGTTGTGGTTGCTTTCTTTCTGAACAAAATGTGTGAGAAGTATAAAAGATTCAAACATTCAAAACAACAAATCCAGACAGAGAGAAATAACTAATTAGCTGAATCAAAATTAGACGGTGATGTCAAACTGCATTGAAACACATTTTTTTTTAAAGAATCAACACATTAGCCAACACAATAGCACGCCACATAGAAACAATGTCAAATTATTAATTTATTGATCAAATCTGTTCTAATTAATCCCATCCTGCATTAACTCGTGTTTTGCAAATAAATGAGGACCATCCAAATTCTACACTGAACAAAAATATAAAACGCAACATACAATTTAAAAGACTTGACTGAGTTACAGTTCATAAGGAAAATTGACCTGTTTCAAGCTAGGCAAATGTTGCAGGTCACTACTTCAGTAGAGGCACTTGAACGTGTTTTTTAAAAAACGTGTTACTTTTTCTTAAAAAAAAGGCAGAATGCCTTCTGGAACATGTGAACTTTCATGTGCCTTAATAACAAACCTGTATGCCATCAATACGAATACAATTGTTAAATTAAGAGCCTAGTTTATTTAACCACAGAAAAAGTCAGGAACCTACTAGCCATGATTGGCTGAGATAATGCATGGGCTGGACATGCCAAGAGACGAGTTCGGATTGGTCTGTCGTGTAGCACGCTTCTGTCTATAACATGAGCTGCTCAGTATGTGTAGATAATCCTTGCTACCGCGGCTTTATTAAAGATAGAACGTTAGCCATAGAGACCTGCAAAAGTGCTTGCTACTGCTCTCAACAACATTGCTGCAAAGAATCGACAAAGATCAGTGGGAAAAAGTTGTGATGGACTACTTTTCTGCAAAGTCAATGTGAACGGGAGTGACTTGACATAACAGGCCAAACAAGTTTTAGCTAGCTACAAACCAAACGGAAATGACACGCTGCCGTGAAGCGTTCATCCATGTATGCAGGTAAGAGTCTAGCTACATTCTAAGATATTATACGTTTCAAATTTTGTCAGAAAGTTGTTTTCATTGCAAGTTAAAGCGTACCGTTAACTAGCTAACGAATGTTAGCTTGCTGGCTCACTTTACATGTATGATCTGTGTAGTAATATTATTTGTGTCAGAAAACCATTTGCATTGCTAGTTATAGCCAAATGTTAGCTAACTAGCTTTAGCTACCTACAGAGTCATACTCCAGCATTTCATGCATAGTAGCAAGCTATGACAATCCATTTGTACTGTGGCTACGGGTTGTGATTATGGTTCGTTTGTTTAGACATGTAGCTAGTTACGTAAGCAAAGACTCCACTTTGCAAGATGAAGTTTACATGAACCATCAAGTTAGCCAAGTGTGTCTGGGGGTGATTATGGCCATCTATTGTATTTCATGAACATGTGTACATGTTTAGACACTAGTGACTCATCCACTTAGCTAGATGTGGCTGGGGGGGGGGTGGTTACAGCATTTATTTCAGTCTTTTTCACTCATCAATTTAGACAAGTGTCTGGGTAAGCATCTAATAATATTTTTACAATATTTTTATCTGGACACTTTAAAGTCAGATTACGATATAGACCAAGGACTAGATAAAGTATTTTTACCAGGAGTTTTTCCTTATTGTAAAGAGATTGGTGAGGCTAAGGCTTAAGAGGGTGTGAATGATGCTGAATAGGTGAAGACAAAGAAGAGCTCTCCAGTAGGTGTACCAAAACATTCAGGGGCAATTTTCTTAAAAGTGGGGTTACAAATTTATCTAATTTCAAAGCAGAATTACTTTCCCATTGTACCTCAACTGCAGTGTATGATATACCATTTTGAAGCTCTGGGTCTTCACTTTTATCCAATGGCCATAACACCATTTCAAATTTTGCTAGATAAGACCGAATCGAGGCGATGGGTCACAAATCAGTCAATTGAAATAAATTCATTAGGCCCTAATCTATGGATTTCACATGACTGGGAATACAGATATGCATCTGTTGGTTATAGATACTTTTTTTAAAAGTAGGGGCGTGGATCAGAAAACCAGTCAGTCAGTATCTGGTGACCACCATTTGCCTCATGCAGCACATCTCCTTCGCATAGAGTTGATCAGGCTGTTGACTGTGATCTGTTCAAAGTTGGATGTGGAGGTCCTGGGCTGTTGTGATTACACGTGGTCTGAGGTTGTGAAACCGGTTGGATGTGCTGCCAAATTCTCTACAAATGACGTCGGAAGCGGCTTATAGTAGAGAAATAAACATTTTCTGGAAACAGCTCTGGTGGACATTCCTGCAGCAGTCAGAATGCCAATTGCATGCTCCCTCAACTAGAGACATAAATGTGACATTGTGTTGTGACAAAACTGCACATTTTAGAGTGGCCTTTTATTGTAAAGATCACGCTGTTTAATCAGCTTCTTGATATGCCACCCGTCAGGTGGTTGGATTATCTTGGTAAAGGAGAAATGCTCACTAACAGGGATGTAAACAAATATGTACAACATTTGAGAAATGAGATTTTTGTGCATAATGGAACCTTTCTGGGATCTTTTATTTCAGCTCATGAAACACTTTACGTGTTGCGTTCATTTTTGTTCGGTAGAATATATTTTTTTATTTGCTAGTTTATTTGTTTGAGTTTCTTTAAAGACTGGTTTTCATATTCCTCATGGCATGTGGGAGGATACAGGACTGGTCTGTCTGTTCTCTGTGTGATCCTTATCGTTTTCCTTTCATCCTCCTGACGGTTGAAGGCTAGGCCAGGGTATCTGCCCATTTAAGTGTCCGTTTTCAGAACTGCTGTCTGTCTTCCCTGGAAAGCAGAGTGCCTGCCTGCCTATATCTGAGGGATAACATCAACTGTTTGGTTCTCCAGACTTGACAATCAATCACACACTGTTCTGGACATCGGACTTCTCGCTGGTTTAGAAATGGCTGCTGGGATTGTTAGTAAACTACTTTAAAACTGTTTTAATTTTCCAGTTTACTATTAGTTATTTGTATTGGTTTTGCAAAAAATAGAAACTGAAGCTTTGCCTCCGACATAAAAACACAAGCGACACTTTCTTACAAAACAACATTCATTGGTCTATTAGTTTGGTGTTATGCCTATTAAAATCAGCCTGCTGGGAAAACCCAAAAACAGCTGCCCATTTTCTCTCAAAAACAACTTTACAATTACATTAAAATGTTATACTGCGGTAGGAATGCACTTCGCCAGGTTTCCTGAATTGGAGCAACCCCCTTTTCCCCTTATAACGTTGGCTTGACATGTGCAAGGCACATGTCCCGTCCATAAATCTGTGTGTGGATCGGTTTCCATTTTACTACACAGGCAGCACATGGACAGTCCGTGGATCTAGAAGAGTGATTACTGCCTCCGAGGTATTCCCTTTACTTCCCTAATGTATCAGAAGGACCAGATTCTCTTTTATAAAAACTAAAGATATTTATGTTTGCTTTGATTGTGGACAACCCATGGATCTAGAAAAGTGTGATGAACTGCGTATCTAGTTAGTCGGAAGTTTACATACACCTTGGCCAAATACATTTAAACTCAGTTTCACAATTCTTGACGTTTAATCATAGTAAAAATTCTGTGTCTTAGGTCAGTTAGCATAACCACTATTTTAAGAATGCAAAATAAATAGTGATTTTATTTCAGCTATTATTTCTTTCATCACATTCCCAGTGGGTCAGAAGTTTACATACACTCAATTATTATTTGGTAGCATTGCCTTTAAATTGTTTAGCTTGGGTCAAATGTTTTGGGTAGCCTTCCACAAGCTTCCCACAATAAGTTGGGTGAATTTTGGCCCATTCCGTCTGACAGAGCTGGTGTAACAGAGTCAGGTTTGTAGGCCTCCTTGCTCGCACACACTTTCAGTTCTGCCCACAAATTCTCTATAGGATTGAGGTCAGGGCTTTGTGATGGCCACTCCAATACCTTGAGTTTGTTGTCCTTAAGCCATTTTGCCACAACTTTGGAAGTATGCTGGGGCTCATTGTCCATTTGGAAGACCCAAGCTTTAACTTCTTGACTGATGTCTTGAGATGTTGCTTCAACATCTCCACAATTTTCCTGCCTCATGAAGCCATCTATTTTTGTGAAGTGCACCAGTCCGTCCTGCAGCAAAGCTCCCCCACAACAGGATGCTGCCACACCCATGCTTCACGGTTAGGATGGTGTTCTTCGGCTTGCAAGCCTCCCCCTTTTTCCTCCAAACATAATGGTCATTTTGACCAAACAGTTCTATATACAGTGGGGCTAAAAAGTATTTAGTCAGCCACCAATTGTGCAAGTTCTCCCACTTAAAAAGATGAGGCCTGTAATTTATCATCATAGGTACACTTCAACTATGAAAGACAAAATGAGAACAAAAAAAATCACCTTGTAGGATTTATGAATTTACTTGCAAATTATGGTGGAAAATAAGTATTTGGTCAATATCAAAAGTTTCTCAATACTTTGTTGGCAATGACAGAGGTCAAACGTTTTCTGTAAGTCTTCACAAGGTTTTCACACACTGTTGCTGGTATTTTGGCCCATTCCTCCATGCAGATCTCCCTAGAGCAGTGATGTTTTGGGGCTGTTGCTGGGCAACACGGACTTTCAACTCCCTCCAAAGATTTTCTATGGGGTTGAGATCTGGAGACTGGCTAGGCCACTCCAGGACCTTGAAATGCTTCTTACGAAGCCACTCTTTCGTTGCCCGGGCGGTGTGTTTGGGATCATTGTCATGCTGAAAGACACAGCCACGTTTCATCTTCAATGCCCTTGCTGATGGAAGGAGGTTTTCACTCAATCTCACGATACATGGCCCCATTCATTCTTTCCTTTACACGGATCAATCGTCCTGGTCCCTTTGCAGAAAAACAGCCCCAAAGCATGTTTCCACCCCCATGCTTCATAGTAGGTATGGTGTTCTTTGCATTCTTTGTCCTCCAAACACGACGAGTTGAGTTAGAACTTTTTGGTTATTTTAGTTTCATCTGACCATATGTCATTCTCCCAATCTTCTTTTGGATCATCCAAATGCTCTCTAGTAAACTTCAGACGGGCCTGGACATGTACTGGCTTAAGCAGGGGGACACGTCTGGCACTGCACGATTTGAGTATCTGGCGGCGTAGTGTGTTACTAATGGTAAGCTTTGTTACTTTGGTCCCAGCTCTGCAGGTCATTCACTAGGTCCCCCCGTGTGTTCTGGAATTTTTGCTCACCGTTCGTGTGATCATTTTGACCCCACGGGGTGAGATATTACGTGGAGCCCCATATCGAGGGAGCTTATCAGTGGTCTTGTATGTCTTCCATTTCCTAATAATTGCTCCCACAGTTGATTTCTTCAAACCAAGCTGCTTACCTATTGCAGATTCAGTCTTCCCATTCTGGTGCAGGTCTACAATTTTGTTTCTGGTGTCCTTTGACAGCTCTTTGGTCTTGGCCATAGTGGAGTTGAGTGTGATTGTTTGAGGTTGTGGACAGGTATCTTTTATACTGATAACAAGTTCAAACAGGTGCCATTAATACAGGTAACAAGTGGAGGACAGAGGAGCCTCTTAGAAGAAGTTACAGGTCTGTGAGAGCCAGAAATCTTGCTTGTTTGTAGGTGAACAAATAGTTATTTTCCACTATAATTTGCAAATAAATTCATTAAAAATCCTATAATGTGATTTTCTGGATTTTTTTTTCTCATTTTGTCTGTCATAGTTGAATTGTACCTATGATGAAAATTACAGGCCTCATCTTTTTAAGTGGGAGAACTTGTGGCTGACTAAATACTTTTTTGCCCCACTGTATATGTCAAGCAAAGAGGCACTGAGTTTGAAGGTAGGCCTTGAAATATATCCACAGGTACACCTCCAATTGATGTCAATTAGCCTATCAGAAGTTTCTAAAGCCATGACATAATTTTCTGGAATTTTCCAAGCCGTTTAAAGACAGTCAACTTAGTGTATGTAAACTTCTCACGCACTGGAATTGTGATACAGTGAAATAATCTGTCTGTAAACAATTGTTGAAAAAATTACTTGTGTCATGCACAAAGTAGTTGCCAAAACTATAGTTTGTTAACAAGAAATTTGTGGAGTGGTTGAAAATGTAGTTTTAAATGACTCCAACCTAATTGGATGTAAACTTCTGACTTCAACTGAATATAAATCAAATGGTTTGCTTGAATTAATTCATTTATCAAATAATTTCCTGGGAGGATAAGACCTAACCTCATTAGCCCTGTGGGCGTCTTGTCATAGGCCCATGGAAATAAGCATTTTAACTACTGCAAGGTCATACTGTACAAACGCTAGAAAGCTACAGTACTGTCAGATATGTCAGTACATAAATGTCTGAACTGGCACTGGTTGTTGAGGAACAGATTGTGCTGCACAGTTATTCTATTCACGCCTCCAGCAGACTACAGCCCTAAACAGCCAACCTCCCGGTCTCTGCCTCCCTTACCCACACTGCTGAACAGCAGTGAAAAATACCATATAACTTCAGACGTTCCTCTACATATGTAGGATAGAGATATGTGCTGGGTAATGAGTTGCACTCCGCAGTGGGCCATTAAAACCGATGTCAAAATAAGGAGATATATAAATAACACTGAGGTGCAATTCAGCAATTATTTCAGAGTAAATTTTCACTCAGTTGGCCAGTTGACCGTAAATGATAAAACAGAACATTTGAATAATTTTTCAGATAAGAGGTCCCTCTGTTAGGGGAATTATTTCAGTCGAGGACATTGGGTAGTTAGAGGAGATGTAATGAACATTTAGCAGCAGGACTGTTCAGAGCAGGGAAATCACTCCCTTACCAGTGTCGGCCCTGCATGGATTAAACACACAGTCCTAATAACACTGCCTAATTGAGATAGAAATAGGTTGGCCCATTCAATGTTGAGAATATACTTATATAAGCTATGTAATCTGAGGCTAGTAATTTAACTAAATGGAACAAAATAGAATTTGCTGTGAAAGTGGCAGCCACTTGTGCTTTACTTCCATAGTGTTTCCCATGCTGTTTTGAAAGGGCTTTACTATTATACCATCAAATTCATGAATTCATTTCAGATAAGATTAAATTCCTGTTTATGTATCAATTTACTTCTACCAGCAGTTGCGATTTTAGCATGTAGATCTATACAACACTAAACAATACATAACTTTGACAAACGGTGCCCACACAAGTCCCAACACCTTACCACTGCGACACCTGGCTATCAGCAGAGCCTTGTCTGGTAGTGAAACAGTTCATTCAGCCTAATTTACTGCCTTTAAAAAAAACATAGCTGATATGGCTGACTTGCTTAAACAAATGTGATTTCTACTGGCTTTTGAGATCTACAAACTATGGCATAAGGGGACGGCGAGCGGATAAGAGGCAATCCGTTAATGAGCGAGCTAGGACGGACGTAGTCAATATAACGATTTGTTCAGCACTTTCTAAATGTACCTCGACAGAATTCGGAACATAGCTGTTCTTACAGTATTCTCCCTGTACACCAAGTCAGAACCGTAGGATAAATAAAGAGGCATATAAGCAGACAATGAAAGCTCTTACAATATTCTGATTACATTTCTCTAAAACAGGCTATACTGTAGGCTACATGTACGCCACCAAGTCAGAACAGTAGGTGAAATTAGAAGGGGAAAAGGGACCAAATTATTAGGGTGAGGCACATGGGCTACTAACAGCTTATGACACAACATACAATACCAGTCAGAAGTTTGGACACACTCATTCAAGGGTTTCTTTATTTTTACCATTTTAGACATTGTTGAATAATAGTGAAGACATCAAAACTGGGAAATAACATATGGAATCATATGGGCGGCAGGTAGCCTAGTGGTTAGAGCATTGGACTAGTAACAGAAAGGTTGCAAGATCAAATCCCCGAGCTGACAAAGTAAAAATCTGTTGTTCTGTCCCTGAACAAGGCAGTTAACCCACTGTTCCTAGGCCTTCATTGAAAATAAGAACTTGTTCTTAACCGACTTAGTTAAAAAAGTGTGAAATCATCCCTAACCATCTCAATTGGGTTGAAGCCAGGTCATCTGATGCAGCATGCCATCACTCTCCCCAAATAGCCATTCACAGTATGGAGGTGTGTATGAAAACAAATGATAGTGGGACTAAGTGCAAACCAGATGGGATAGTGTTTCACTGCACAATGCTTTGGTAGCCATGCTGGTTAAGTGTGCCTTGAACTTGAAATAAAATCACCAGCAAGTCACACCTCCTCCATGCTTCACTGTGGGAACCACACATGTGGAGATCATCTTTTCACCTACTCTGCATCTCACAAAGACACTGTATTTGGAACTAAAAATCTCAAATTGGGACTCATCAGACCAAAGGACAGATCTCCATTGCTTGTGTTTCATTGCCCAAGCAAGTCTATTCTTCTTATTGGTGCCCTTCAGCAAGGCCTGACTCATGCAGTCTTCTCTGAACAGTTGATGTCTTACTTGAAATCTGCGAAGCATTTATTTTTGCTGCAATTTGAGGGCAGTAACTAATGAACTTATCCTCTGTAGCAGAGGTAACTCTGGGTCTTCCTTTCCTGTGGCGGTCCTCATGAGAGCCAGTTTCACAGCGCTTAATGGTTTTTGCGACTGCACTTGAAGAAACTTTCAAAGTTCTTGTAATGATGCGTATTGACTGACCTGCATGACAGTAAAGTAATGATGGACTGTCGTTGCTCTTTGCTTAGAGCTTTTCTTGCCATAATATGGACTCTGTCTTTTACCAAATAGCCCTCTTTGTATACCACCCCTACCTTGTCACAACACAACTGATTGGCTCAAACACATTAAGGAAAGAAATTCAACAAATGTACTTTTAACAAGGTACACTTAATTGAAATGCATTCAAGGTGACTACCTCATGAAGCTGGTTGATAGAATGCCAAGCGTGTGCAAAGCAGTCATCAAGGCAAAGGGTAGCTACTTTGAAGAATCTCAAATGTAACAACTCTTTTAGTTATTACATGATTCCATATATGTTATTTCATAGTTTCGATGTGCTCACTATTGTTCTACAATGTAGAAAACAGTAACAAAAGAAAAACCCTGGAATGAGTAGGTGTCCAACCTTTTGACTGGTACTGTATACTTAGTACTACAGTATACATATCTCCTTGGCATATTACATCATTTTTGCAGCAGAATACAACACATTTTTGAACTCACCTTGTTGTGTTGTGCTCACTTGAACAGGAAGGTGGCGCAGTGGTCCTTTGTGGGCAAATTTTGTCATCAAAGACTGGTATTCTCTCGATTTATGGTGCGTTCAAGAATCATGATGATGTCAGTGATCTTCAGGTCGGTGCTCTAGGAAGGAACGTATTTTCCCAGTCGGAGTTCCCAGTTGTCTTGAACTCACTGAAATTAGATTTCCCACTTCTGAGTTTCCAGTTGTTTTGAGAGCAGCAGATGTCATGCTGGATTGACACCATGGTCAATGCTGGATGTTTATCCTTTTAAGTTTGGAAAAGAGACCCTTAAACCCAGAAAGGGGACCACACACCCACTCCACTGAATAGCAGGTTAGTGATTACTTTGCGATGCTTGCAGTTAGCCATTGATTCATTCCAAACCACTCATTGTTGAATTTGCGACTTCCAACTTGTTGTGTAATGTTAATGTCCAATGGCCGATGAGCACTGATGTTTTATCTATTATTTCGCTTCATTATTTCTCTTCATATGACAAGGATTAAAAAACGTATGCCAGTAGCTTGTCAACTTGATTCATGATGATGACTGCTAGCTTGCTAGCTAAGATTTTGAGAGTATAAATGTTGACATGATCAGTCCAATCAAGCTGCTGTAGATATAACGTGATTTGACAAAATGATCTGTGGCCAATGACCTTGGGCCTTCTTGGATGGGAACTTCTAATGTAACTACGGCAGCATCCAAGTGGCTTAAATTCTGAAGCTTCACCCTTAGATTTGGCGGTGATGTAGTGTCCCCATGAGTGACAGAACACTGAGCCAATCACGGCCCAACTAGAGAACATTACCAACCCCTACGCTCTGTATTTTCCGCCACAGAAAGCACAGAGCGAGGCTGAAGACACCTGCATTTTGGAGTTGCCTTAAGCAACAACAAAAAAAGAGACCAAGTATGTATGTGGCATTATTAAAACATGTTTTTACATTGTTTGCAAACTGATGTTACATGTATTAATGCCAAAATAACATGCAAAACAGGCATCAAATGAAAAAAAAGTGCTAGAAAAAAAAGGGGGGGGGGGCGCCACTGTCTACCAGATACATTAGGTTGTTGCGCATTGAAGACCATTCAAACAAACTACAAATGTTGGAAGACTACAAGGCTGTTCTAAAGAGGACTCAAACACTGGACGACAGGGTGGACAGATGGGTGGCTATTGGTTCCCGACAGGTAGAATGGCAGCTAGGGGTTCTCTGTGGTGTTGGTGTGTAATGCTACCAGCAGGGAACGCTAGTCCTCACAGGAGGATCTGAGCCAATAACACTGGGATGACAGGTTGCTCTGTTGTCACTTTGGCAATGTAAACACATGTCCCATGCCAATGAAGCCCTTTGATTTTAATTGAATTGAGAGAAAGAACAGGAAAATGACACCCTATATAACACTTCTTTTGACCACCCAATTCCCTACATTTTATTTAACTAGGCAAGTCAGTTAAGAACAAATTCTTATTTTCAATTACGGCCTAGGAACAGTGGGTTAACTACCTTGTTCAGGGGCAGAACGACAAGTTTTACCTTGCAAGATCGAATCCCAGAGCTGACAACTTCTCGGTTACTAGTCCAAAGCTCTAACCACTAGGCTACCTGCCACCCTTATTTTGACCAGAGTCCATAGTTCTGGTCAAAAGTACACTATATAGGGAGAAGGGTGCCATTTTGGACACAAACTATGCATCAACGACACCATGGCTTTTCTGTACTGTATTTTTCTCTTTCCTAATTGTTCTTGATGTGAATTAGCAGCGACATCAAAATGACTTCTTGGGGTGGTTGGTGATATAAGTGCTCACTTAAACTACTACAGTACTGATATACAGGGCTTTGGGCACCTGGAAAAGCGCTAAATAAATCAAGTCCATTATCATCGATAAGCAAGCAATCACACTAGGTACTGCTCTGTTACGCACACAGTATTTATTCCCTCACAGCCACTTCCTCTTGAGCCACCACCATTTTGGAGCCACAGTAGCAGAGATCTGGCAGCATATCTACCTGCCCACCACTGCAACTGGACATAGATTCCAGTGAGGAAATCAAACAGGGCACAACAGAGGAAAAAGGTTCCACTCAGCACGTAACACTCCACAGCTAGATACTGTACATTCACACGTCCAGGTGTCAAATGGATTGAGGTGTCGCCATTTTAATGTTTCCCTGCTTTAGATCACAGCTATAATACACATTCAGTCATTGCAACCACCCACTGAAATGCACTTAACACAAAAACCCAGCAGGCAACAAAAAGTTATGCAACATATAGATTAATAACTATGGATAGTGTTGTGGGTTGGTAAAAAAAAAAAAAGAAGCCTGGTTGGTACCTAACGGATGTTGAAGAGGCTGACGCTGAGGGTGATTATACTCTGTGTGTTTCAGCAGTTCCTTCACAGATATTAAGCTCAATGGCATGGGTGAGATGTCACGTTGTGACCCCTGCTGTGTGCTCCGTCCCCAGGGGTCTCCACTCCCCGCATGACCACCTGACGCCCCCCACTGGGCGCAATATCTTAATCACTCGGCTGAGAGACAGTGCTTCAATGTTTAGGTCTCGGGAGTCATCAGTTTGTGTGTTGCAGTCTGTGTACAGTGTGTGAGTGCGAGCTCAGGCTTCAAATTAGTGGAACGCTTTTATTTTGACAATGGATGTGTAGGCAGGGAGAGACAGTTTTACTGCTAATGACCCAGAGTTCACACACACACACACACACACACACAATGCCCATGTCTTTAGAATCATTATATTTTCTGCTTTGCAGACACCTTTACAACAGACAACCCTAAGGTTATTCTGTCAATACAGCTAAGAACCTCACTGAGCTGAATGAAACACCCTTCCTAAGTGTACAGGAGACATACATTTCCACCGTCGTTAGCGGGTGAGGGGAGCCTACCTAATCGGAGTATACAGAAACCAGTACCCATAGCTAACCGGATTATGCAGAAACCTGTACACCTCTAGCTAACCCAGGAGGGTGATTCTACTAGGCTGATAACTGCCTGGTGTCACTACGCAAACAAAAACAGTGAGGATGATTACTGCAAAAGGTGCGTTGTCAACTCAGCAAAAAAAAAAATATATATTTAAGACCATGTATTTCAAAGATAATTCGTAAATATCCAAATAACTTCACAGATCTTCATTGTAAAGAGTTTAAACACTGTTTCCCATGCTTGTTCAATGAACCATAACAAATTAATGAATATGCACCTGTGGAACGGTCATTAAGTCCCTGCTCATTTGCGTGAACGTGCCTTAGGCATGCTGCAAGGAGGCATGAGGACTGCAGATGTGTCCAGGGAAATAAATTGCAATGTCTGTACTGTGAGATGCCTAAGACAGCGCTACAGGGAGACAGGGCGGACAGCTGATTATCCTCGCAATGGCAGACCACGTAACACCTGCACAGGATCGGTACATCCGAACATCACACCTGCGGAGACAGGTACAGGATGGCACCAACAACTGTCCAAGTTACACCAGGAACGCACAATCCCTCCATCAGTGCTCAGACTGTCCGCAATAGGCTGAGAGAGGCTGGACTGAGGGCTTGTAGGCCTGTTGTAAGGCAGGTCCTCACCAGACATCCCCGGCAACAACGTCACCTATGGGCACAAACCCACCGTCGCTGGACCAGACAGGACTGGAAAAAAGTGCTCTTCACGAGTCGCAGTTTTGTCTCACCAGGGGTGATGGTCAGATTCGCATTTATCATCCAAGGAATGAGCGTTACACCGAGGCCTGTACTCTGGAGCGGGATGGAGGGTCCGTCATGGTCTGGGGCGGTGTGTCACAGCATCATCGGACTGAGCTTGTCGTCATTGCAGGCAATCTCAACGCTGTGCATTACAGGGAAGACATCCTCCTCCCTATGTGGTACCCGACGTGACAATGCCACCAGTCATACTGCTCGTTCTATGCTTGATTTCCTGCAAGACAGGAATGCCAGTCTTCTGCCTTGGCCAGCGAATAGCCCAGATCTCAATCCCATTGAGCACGTTTGGGACCTGTTGGATCGGAGGGTGAGGGCTAGGGCCACCCCCCCCAGAAATGTCCGGGAACTTGCAGGTGCCTTGGTGGAAGAGTGGGGTAACATCTCACAGCAAACTAGCACATCTGGTGCAGCCCATGAGGCGATGCACTGCAGTACTTAATGCAGCTGGTGGCCACACCAGATACTGACTGTTACTTTTGACCACCCAACACATTATTCAATTTCTGTTCGTCTCAAGTCTGTGGAAGTTGTTCAGTTTGTCTCAAGTTGTTGAATCTTATGTTCATACAAATATTTACACATGTTAAGTTCGCTGAAAATAAACGCAGTTAACAGTGAGGACGTTTCTTTTTTTTGCTGAGTTTACAACTGAAACATTACCGTTAGTGAGCGTCAGAGAATATGGTGATGAGGCTTGTGGAACCTTACATTGGCAAGGGGAGAAATGTCATGAACAATTTCTGTACTTCACTGGCGAACAAGTTGCTTGCAAAGAAACAAGCCTTGTTTGCACCATGAACAAAGTGAGACGGAAGTTCTCTCCCTCAAAATAAAGGGACCTGCACAGCCGTTGTACTCCACAATGGTGCTGAAGAATGACAAGACAACACTCACACTTTACCAAAGCAAGGCAAGAAAGAACGTTTCTGTCATGAGAATCATGCATCCGACAGTTGCCGTCGATGGGGACGCAAAGAGAGAACCGGAGACCGTTACACATTACAACCAAACAAAGGTAGTTCTATGTCAATGTGAAAGTGACAGATTTGTGTCGACTGTTAGGACAAGGATAACAGATAATTGAAATACAACTTATATTAATTAAATTATTGCTTTGTGCCGATTTTCACTTTATCAAGCACACTTGCCATTAATGATGTTCAGGCTGGGCCTCCCGGGTGGTTAAGGGCGCTGTACTGCAGCGCCAGCTGTGCCATCAGAGTCCCTGGGTTCGCGCCCAGGCTCTGTCGTAACCGGCCGCGACCGGGAGGTCCGTGGGGCGACGCACAATTGGGAGGGATTGGTCGGTAGGGATCTCCTTGTCTCATCGCGCACCAGCGACTCCTGTGGCGGGCCGGGCGCAGTGCGCGCTAGCCAAGGTTGCCAGGTGCACGGTGTAGCGGCTGGCTTCCGGGTTGGATGCGCGCTGTGTTAAGAAGCAGTACGGCTGGTTGGGTTGTGTATCGGAGGACGCATGACATTCAGCCTTCGTCTCTCCCGAGCCCGTATGGGAGTTGTAGCAATGAGACAAGATAGTAGCTACTACAACAATTGGATACCACGAAATTGGGGAGAAAAAAGGGGTAAAAAAATAAATAAATAAAAAATTTAAAAAATGTTCAGGCTATATTCTGATGTTTTCATAATTTGACTGCGTCTTGGTTGTAGTATTGTTTTTATTTTATCTGTTCGTCACATGTCTGTGGATGTTGTTCAGTTTATCTCAAGTTGTTGAATCTTATGTTCATACAAATATTTAAACATGTTAAGTTTGCTGAAAATAAACACAGTTAACAGTGAGGACGTTTCTTTTTTTGCTGAGTTTACAACTGAAACATTACCGTCTTAGTGTGGTTTGGTTTAACATGGCTACACACACACACCTTATTTTACTTTCCATCTCAAAAGACAAGTATTAAAGCATTTCATTTTGTTTATATTTGGCACATCACTTCTATTTATCTCAGACAAATTAAATACTGGAGATGTTTACTTTACGATCATAGGAACGTCGCAAAGTGGTGAACCATGACGTGCTACCTTGTCGCAGACCTCTCTCCCCTCCCTCGGATATGAAAAGCCAGCTGACATTTACTCCTGAGGTGCTGACCTGTTGCACCCTTTTTAACTTAAGGTATAGGGGGCAGCATTTTCACTTTTGGATAAATAGCGTGCCCAATTTCAACTTCCTGCTACTCATGCCAAGAATATAAGATATGCATATTATTAGTAGATTTGGATAGAAAACACTGACGTTTCTAAAACTGTTTGAATAATGTCTGAGTATAACAGAACGTATGTAGCAGGCAAAACCCAGAGCACTAACCATTCAGTTATTATTTTTTATTTTTTTAGGTCTCTGTCTGTTCAGTGAAATGTCATTGGGAAAGAATATTTCTTAGGAACTTGTTCAGTTCCTACCGCTTCCACTGGATGTCACCAGTCTTTGGAATTTGGTTGAGGTTATTCATTTGTGCAATTAAGAAGTATGGCCATCTAGGAACTGCATAACACTGTTGAGAGTTGCGCAAGACTTGAAAAGTAGCTTGGTTTGTTGTCTTCCTGTATTGAACACAGATAGACCCGTCTTCAATTTGATTGATTATTAACGTTTAAAAATACCGAAAGTTGTATTACAAAAGTAGTTTGAAATGTTTTGGCAAAGTTTACAGGCAACTTTTGAAATATTTTGTAGTGACAATTTGGAAGCTGTTTTTTTCTGGATCAAATGCGCCAAATAAATTGACAGTTTGGATATATATGGACGGAATTAATCGAACAAAAGGACCAATTGTGATGTTTATGGGACATATTGGAGTGCCAAAAAAAGAAGCTCGTCAAAGGTAAGGCATGTTTTATATTTTATTTCTGCGTTTCGTGTAGCGCCTGCAGGGTTGAAATATGCTACCCTCTTTGTTTACTGTTGTGCTGTCATCAGATAATACCTTCTTATGCTTTTGCCCGAAAAGCCTTTTTAAAATCTGACATGTTGGCTGGATTCACAACGAGTGTAGCTTTAATTTAGTATCTTACATGTGTGATTTAATGAAAGTTTGATTTTTATATATTTTATTTGAATTTGCCGTGCTGCATTTTCCCTGGCTTTTGGCCAAGTGGCCAAAGAAGTTAACCACTGATCATCATCATCTACAGTATGAACATCTTAAAGAACTATCCCGCCTTAATGGTCATGTACTCTTATAATCTCCACCCGGCACAGCCAGAAGACGACTGGCCACCCCTCAGATCCTGGTTCCTGCCTTCCTAGGGAGTTTCCTAACCACTGTGTTTCTGCATCTGCATTGCTCACTCTTTGGGGTTTTGTGATAGAAAAATGGCTTTATACATACGTTTGATTGAAAGTTTAAACATTTTACTATTTTGTTTCGGTTTGCTTTATTTGTACATGAATGTTATACAGTGCCTTGCGAAAGTATTCGGCCCCCTTGAACTTTGCGACCTTTTGCCACATTTCAGGCTTCAAACATAAAGATATAAAACTGTATTTTTTTGTGAAGAATCAACAACAAGTGGGACACAATCATGAAGTGGAACGACATTTATTGGATATTTCAAACTTTTTTAACAAATAAAAAACTGAAAAATTGGGCGTGCAAAATTCTTCAGCCCCCTTAAGTTAATACTTTGTAGTGCCACCTTTTGCTGCGATTACAGCTGTAAGTCTTTCCACAGATTCTCGATTGGATTCAGGTCTGGACTTTGACTTGGCCATTCTAACACCTGGATATGTTTATTTTTGAACCATTCCATTGTAGATTTTGCTTTATGTTTTGGATCATTGTCTTGTTGGAAGACAAATCTCTGTCCCAGTCTCAGGTCTTTTGCAGACTCCATCAGGTTCTTCCAGAATGGTCCTGTATTTGGCTCCATCCATCTTCCCATCAATTTTAACCATCTTCCCTGTCCCTGCTGAAGAAAAGCAGGCCCAAACCATGATGCTGCCACCACCATGTTTGACAGTGGGGATGGTGTGTTCAGCTGTGTTGCTTTTACGCCAAACATAACGTTTTGCATTGTTGCCAAAAAGTTCAATTTTGGTTTCATCTGACCAGAGCACCTTCTTCCACATGTTTGGTGTGTCTCCCAGGTGGCTTGTGGCAAACTTTAAACGGCACTTTTTATGGATATCTTTAAGAAATGGCTTTCTTCTTGCCACTCTTCCATAAAGGCCAGATTTGTGCAATATACGACTGATTGTTGTCCTATGGACAGAGTCTCCCACCTCAGCTGTAGATCTCTGCAGTTCATCCAGAGTGATCATGGGCCTCTTGGCTGCATCTCTGATCAGTCTTCTCCTTGTATGAGCTGAAAGTGTAGAGGGACGGCCAGGTCTTGGTAGATTTGCAGTGGTCTGATACTCCTTCCATTTCAATATTATCGCTTGCACAGTGCTCCTTGGGATGTTTAAAGCTTGGGAAATATTTTTGTATCCAAATCCGGCTTTAAACTTCTTCACAACAGTATCTCGGACCTGCCTGGTGTGTTCCTTGTTCTTCATGATGCTCTCTGCGCTTTTAACGGACCTCTGAGACTATCACAGTGCAGGTGCATTTATACGGAGACTTGATTACACACAGGTGGATTGTATTTATCATCATTAGTCATTTAGGTCAACATTGGATCATTCAGAGATCCTCACTGAACTTCTGGAGAGAGTTTGCTGCACTGAAAGTAAAGGGGCTGAATAATTTTGCACGCCCAATTTTTCAGTTTTTGATTTGTTAAAAAAAGTTTGAAATATCCAATAAATGTCGTTCCACTTCATGATTGTGTCCCACTTGTTGATTCTTCACAAAAAAATACAGTTTTATATCTTTATGTTTGAAGCCTGAAATGTGGCAAAAGGTCGCAAAGTTCAAGGGGGCCGAATACTTTCGCAATGCACTGTATTTGGAAGGGCTCCAGCTTCAATCTCTGCAGTCTTTTATACCCATTGACCCGAAACCATGCAACCAGTTCTGCACCTGAGAGGTCCAGCCCCCCCAGTGAGAAGGCTCTGGGGTGTGGAGGTGGATCGCAGCACACAGCCGAGTGAATCACACACACACACATCCCCTACATATCCCTCGGGGAGGGGGGGGGCAGCCTGGTCACCTCGCTCTGGGATCAAAGGTGTGTGTCATTTTAATCAGGCAGCCCAGTGGGCGACCCCATTAATTCAATTCCATTTCATCAGCGGTGTGTTGGGTCACCAGATGGGACAACACATTCCTGGGGTTCTCTGGACCAGCAGTAATCCCCTCTCTTAATGATTCGAGACCAGACACTAAACCCATCATTTCTTAGTGCCTGGCTGCAGTTGTTTTGCAAGGTCTTTGTAGGGATGAGTTGAAATACAGATTTGTTAAGTAAATCAAGCAATCTGACCCACCACCAATTAAACCAATGGCATACAGTAGGTGTACATATACAAGCACATGCGGTATTACAGGATCAAGTGGTGTAATTTAACACTAGAACCGCTGGGCCTCGAGGGACCCCCCTTTCAAGCTAATGGAGCAATCATTCGGACTTCAACATTCTAACAGTGTAATTAATACATGCTATCGCAAAAATAATTTATTAATGTCTTGGGTAACAATAAGATTAATTTTATTTCAAATAAAAATAGTAAAAACAAACCACTAAAAAACACATTCAAGTGGTCAATCAATTTTATTAGTAGAGTGCCTTTGTTACAACTATGAAACAAAGCATAGGTGTTGGAACACGGCAACAGCTTATTTTTTTTCAACAAAATTCAAAATTAAATAAAAACAATACTACAACCAAGACGCAGTCAAATGATGAAAACATCAGAATATAGCCTGAACATCATTAATGGCAAGTGTGCTTGATAAAGTGAAAATCGGCACAAAGCAATAATTTAATTAATATAAGTTGTATTTCAATTATCTGTTATCCTTGTCCTAACAGTCGACACAAATCTGTCACTTTCACATTGACATAGAACTACCTTTGTTTGGTTGTAATGTGTAACGGTCTCCGGTTCTCTCTTTGCGTCCCCATCGATGGCAACTGTCGGATGCATGATTCTCATGACAGAAACGTTCTTTCTTGCCTTGCTTTGGTAAAGTGTGAGTGTTGTCTTGTCATTCTTCAGCACCATTGTGGAGTACAACGGCTGTGCAGGTCCCTTATTTTGAGGGAGAGAACTTCCGTCTCACTTTGTTCATGGTGCAAACAAGGCTTGTTTCTTTGCAAGCAACTTGTTCGCCAGTGAAGTACAGAAATTGTTCATGACATTTCTCCCCTTGCCAATGTAAGGTTCCACAAGCCGCATCACCACATTCTCTGACGCTTGCTAACCTGCTGCGGATCTTTTCCCAGATATGGAAAGCCTTTCAGCATGTACAATTACGCACGCTCTCACTGTGTAGCCTACTCCATCCATGTAGGTCAACGTAGACTGATAAGACTGCTTGGATTCGGTGGACTGATATCGGGTACACACCATTAAGATTTTAATTAGAATGGTTCAATTTCACAATTGGTGATGACATAATTATGCATCGTTCCCCTCGCTCATCAACTCACCCAGTCGCCCCATCATACTTTACTTCATGTATTTCATCTGTTGTTATACAGGATGGTGTGAAATTAGTTTCAGTATAGTTTAGGTTCAGATTCAAAGTAATTATCGGGGTGATTACCAAATGAACACTTTCAGCTGTCGGAGGAGTAGAGCAGGCCCTAAAGTCAGGGAAAGGTGGGGCAACCGGGGAAACCAGAAAAAAAAAAAAAGTAAAACATGCCCTCCTAAAACTGGTTAGAACTCCAGTTCTGTTTGTGATAAAGATTCTAACAACGACAGTGTGTTATAGACTTATTCATGAAAAGTCAAGGATGGGGGGGGGGGGGTGTATGACTTAAATGGCAGCGTAAGACTTATTTTTATTAATGAGCAGTCAAAATACTGTAACTGCTTCAGCGGTTCTAGTGTTAAGTCTAATGACCAAACTCACAGCTAATATTTAGAGCAAAACTCATTGTGCTCCTTCTTGCTGTTCCAATACAGAAGATACATTGAAAATGACAAATACCCAGTGCTGTATCTGACCCTGAACAATTACTTTAACCATTCAAAATTCAACTTCAATAGCTCACAAATGGCTCAAATATAATTTTAAAAAAGGATCCATTTATTTAACAATCCTCAAACACCAAAATAGAGCTATACTATGCAATTACCATCAGTCTGAGACATTTTCTGACAAATCATCATAGATATTTCCATGTTTGTTTGAAAACGGTACACTCGACTGCATCAGATTACCTAGCCTCTTTTAGAATCCAAGAGGGAAACACTTACTCTGGTCTCTACCATGTAGGCTCAGCATTCCCCAACAGTCAGAATGTTGAACAAACTTAATTTCAACTGTTGATTTTGTCCCTACATCAGAGGTAATTGGGACAAAATATCCACAGGGAAGTGTTATCAGCCACACCTTCATTATACTGGTCTGTATATCAGTGCTTCGCAAGCGACAAACACTTGCACAATATGGCCGAGCATAATACAACGTTGTCCCACGCAATCGGCAGGCAAATTTCCCAATCACTTCCAGTCGATTGCGAGGAAATGTGCGTCGGTCGACCACTTTTCGTTACATTCGGCTATTGTTTACATATTGTGCATCACGTGCAATGCGTCAGGAGAATAAACACATGCGGCAGAACCTACCGGCTCTGCAAAAAGTCAGGTAAACAACATTTTCCTGTGGATAGCTCATTTTCACCTAGCACCGTCAAAAGGACCAACCGCATGGACAACCGGTAAAGTATGTATGAATATTTAACATTCTGGCTTGTAGAAACCATTACATCTTTTTTTTAGACAGACTTCTTTCAGACTGAATATCCATGGGGTAACCATGGTAACAGTCCGATGTTTAGGCAACAGATTTCCTAGTTATTTGGTATACAGCCTTTGTGGGTTGTTTTTCTCCTGACATCATTAATTGTTTATTGGTGCATTTGATATCTTACCATACCTTAGGTCTCTGGTGGATGGCGATTCTCATCACAGACAAATTCGATCTTTTGAGTATTCCCGTCTACACCTGCGAAAACAATATCAAAGTATTGGTGAGAAAAGGGAAATACACTCACCGACAATTAGCATCAGTCTCATGCCCCCATCATCCATCTATCCAAAATAGGTTTATTTAAAAATCAGACAGTTCACTCACAAATCAAATAACATTTTATTGGTCACATACGCATGGTTAGCAGATGTTAAATGCGAGTGTAGCGAAATGCTTGTGCTTCTAGTTCCGACAGTGCAGTAATATCTAACAATTTCACAACTACCTCACACACACACACACACACGTAAAGGGATGAATAAGAATATGTACATATAAATATATGGATGAGCAATGGCCGTGCGGCATAGGCAAGATGGAGTAGACGGTATAGAGTACAGTATATACATATGAGATGAGTAATGTATGGTATGTAATCATTATATAAAGTGGCATTGTTTTAAAGTGACTAGTGATATATTTATTACATCCAATTATTAAAGTGGCTAGAGTTTGAGTCAGTATGTTGGCCTTGAGATTGAAAAACAGCTTCTGTCTCTCGATCCCAGCTTTGATGCACCTGTACTGACCTCGCATTCTGGATAATAGCAGGGTGAACAGACAGTGGCTCGGGTGGTTGTTGTCCTTGATGATCTTTTTGGCCTTCCTGTGACATCGGGTGTTTTAGGTGCCCTGGAGGGCAGGGAGTTTGCCCCCGGTGATGCGTTGTGCAGACCTCACTACCCTCTGGAGAGCCTTACGGTTGTGGGCGGAGCAGTTGCCGTACCAGGTGGTGATACAGCCCGACAGGATGCTCTCGATTGTGCATCTGTAAAAGTTTGAGAGTATTCAGTGGAAAGCCACATTTCTTCGGGCTCATGACCTTGACGAGGCAGTGTTGCGCCGTCTTCACCACGCTGTCTGTGTGGGTGGACTATTTCAGTTTGTGACGTGTAGGACGAGGAACTTGAAGCTTTCCACCTTCTCCCACTCACTCTGCGGTTTCCTGAAGTCCACGATCAACTCCTTTGTTGATGTTGAGTGTGAGGTTATTTTCCTGGCACCACACTCCGAGGGCCCTCACCTCCTCCCTGTAGGCCATCTTGTCGTTGTTGGTGGTAATCAAGCCTACCACTGTAGTGTTGTCTGCAAACTTGATGATTTAGTTGGCGACGTGCATGGCCACACAGTCATGGGTGAACAGGGAGTACAGGAGTAGGCTGAGAACGCACCCTTGTGGGGCCCCAGTGTTTAGGAACAGCGGGGTGGAGATGTTGTTATTTCCTACCCTCACCACCTGGGGGTGGCCCGTCAAAGTCCAGGACCCAGTTGTACAGGGCGGGGTTGAGACTCAGGGTCTCGAGCTTAATGGCGAGTTTGTACTATGGTGTTAAATGCCGAGCTGTAGTCAATGAACAGCATTATTACATTAGGTATTTCTCTTGTCCAGATGGGTTAGGGCAGTGTGATTGCATCATCTGTGGACCTATTGGGGCGGTAGGCAAATTGGAGTGGGTCTAGGGTATCAAACGAGGGATGCTGTCTGGGCCAGCAGCCTTGCGAGGGTTAACACTTTTATTTATTTTTTTGAATTTTACCCCTTTTTCTCCCCAATTTCGTAGTATCCAATTGTTGTAGTAGCTACTATCTTGTCTCATCGCTACAACTCCCGTACGGGCTCGGGAGAGACGAAGGTTGAAAGTCATGCGTCCTCCGATACACAACCAACCAAGCCGCTGCTTCTTTAACACAGCGCACATCCAACCCGGAGCACCAATGCGCCGGAGGAAACACCGTGCACCTGGCCACCTTGGCTAGCGTACACTGCGCCCAGCCCGCCACAGGAGTCGCTGGTGCGCGATGAGACAAGGACACCCCTACCGACCAAGCCCTCCCTAACCCGGGCGACGCTAGGCCAATTGTGCGTCGCCCCACGGACCTCCCGGTCGCGGCCGGTTACGACAGAGCCTGGGCGCGAACCCAGGACTCTGATGGCACAGTTGGCGCTGCAGTACAGCGCCCTTAACCACTGCGCCACCCGGGAGGCTGGGTTAACACATTTTAAATGGTTTTACTCACGTTGGCCACGGTGAAGGAGAGCCCACAGGTTTTGGTTGCGGGCCGTGTCAGTGGCACTGTATTGTCCTCAAAGCGAGCAAAGTTGTTTAATTTGTCTGTGAGCAAGACGGTGTCTGCGACGGGGGCTGGTTCTTTTTGTAATCCGTGTTTGACTGCAACATATGTCTCGTGTTTGAGCTGTTGAATTGCGACTCTACTTTGTCTCTATACTGACGCTTAGCTTGTTTGATTGCCTTGGAGGGAATAGCTACACCGTTTGTATTCAGTCATGTTTCCGGTCGCCTCGCCATGATTAAAAGCAGTGGTTCACACTTTCAGTTTTGCCCGAATGCTGCCATCAATCCACGGTTTCTGGTTAGGGAAGGTTTTAATGGTCACCGTGGGTACAACATCACCGATGCACTTGCTAATAAACTCACTCACAGATGCACATCAATGCTGTTGTCTGAAGCTATCCAGAACATATCCCAGTCCACATGATCGAAGCAATATTGAAGCGTGGAATCCGCTTGGTCGGCCCTGCGTTGAACGGACCTGAGCATGGGCGTTTTCTGTTTTAGTTTCTGTCTATAAGGCTGGGAGCAACAAAATGGAGTCGTGGTCAGATATTCCGAAAGCTGGGCGGGGGAGGGCTTTGTATGTGTCGCGGAAGTTAGAGTAACAATGATCCAGAATGCTGCCAGCTAGAGTCGCGCATTCGATATGCTGATAAAATTTGGGAGCCTTGTTTCAGACTAGCTTTGTTAAAATCCCCAGCTACAATAAATGCAGCCTCAGGATATATGGTTTCCAGATTACCTAGAGTCCAGTGAAGTTCTTTCAGAGCCGTTGAGGTGGGGGGGGATTATATACATGGCTGTGATTATAACCGAAGAGAATTCTCTTGGTAGATAATGCGGTCGGCAAACCCATTGGATCTTGCAGTAAATTCGATCAAAAACACATTCTAATCTTTATTGTGCAGTGCAGACAAATTAAAACCTGTGTGAGATAAACTGACCGAGCGTGTGCGCGCGGAGGCATGCATGTGTGTACGGTTGGGTACGTGTCTGTACATACATTTAGAGGTCAATGTTAGACCAGACAGATAAGGTCAGTGTGGAAGCATGGCTGGTATTGAATGATCCCAAGGAGTACCAGGAACAACCGACACAGGTTAGTGGTGTTACTCACCGGAACACCATCCAACGCCAACAATTAATATTACATTTACACCCAAAACAGTCTGTTGCATTTAGAACTGAAGGACCTGATGTTTTAGCATTTATCACAAATCCCATGCAAGTCATAGTACCTACAAGCAAGCTCCAAAAGTAGAGAAAGTGACAAATGTTTTGGCTCTGTACTTGAAATGATAGAATGACTGGAGGTTAAAGTGCAGACTGTCAGGTTTAATTTGAGGGTATTTTCCTCCATATCGGGTGAACCGTTTAGAAATGACATCCTTTTTTGTAGTCCCCCCATTTTAGGGGACCAAAAGTATTGGGACAAATTCACCTGTGTGTATTAAAGTAGTCAAGTTTAGAATCTGGTCCCATATTCCTAGCACGCAACGATTACATCAAGCTTGTGACTACAAACTTGTTGAATGCATTTTCTGTTTGTTTTGGTTGTGTTCGATTATTTTGTGCCCAATATAAATAATGTAGTGTGTCATTTTGTAGTCACTTTTATTGGAAATAAGAATATAATGTTTCTAAAGACTTAATGTGGATGCTAACATGATTAGGGATAATCCTGAATGAATCGTGAATAATGATCAGTGAGAAAGTTGAGGCATACATATCATACCCCCCCAAAAATGCTAACCAAAATGCTAACCTCCCGTTGAAATGGTATCATGTCTTAGGTCATGTCCAAATCATCTAAGTGACTTTATTTAGCCACACTTTAGAATGATTTGGACATTATGTGCAAAAAAAAAAAAAAGATCTAGGTACCATGCCATGCATAGAATGTGTGCCACAAATGCTAAAATGTTAGCATTTGAGAAGTGCCAGGGAAACTAAACCCAAGCCTGGTTTGACATCATACACTACATGACCAAAAGTACACCTGCTCGTCAAACATCTCATTCCAGAATCATGAGCATTAATATGGAGTTGGTCCCCGCTTTGCAGCTATAACAGCCTCCACTCTTCTGGGACGGCTTTCCACTAGATGTTGGAACATTGCTGCAGGGACTTGCTTCCATTCAGCCACAAGAGTTTGTGAGGTCGGGCACTAATGTTGGGTGATTAGGCCTGGGTCATATTTGGCGTTCCAATTCATTCCAAAGGTATTCGATGGGGTTGAGGTCAGGGCTCTGTGCAGGCCAGTCAAGTTCTTCCACACCGATCGACAAACCATCTCTGTATGGACCTCGCTTTGTGCACTGGGGCATTGTCATGCTGAAACAGGAAATGGCTTTCCCCAAACTGTTGCCACAAAGTTGGAAGCACAGAATCTTCTAGAATGTCATTGTATGCTGTAGCGTTAAGATTACCCTTCACTGGAACTAAGGAGCCTAGCCCGAACCATGAAAAACAGCCTCCTCCACCTAACTTTACAGTTGGCACTATGCATTCAGGCAGGTCGCATTCTCCTGGCATCTGCAGAAACCGGATTCGTCTGTCAGACTGCCAGATGGTGAAGCATGATTCATCACGCCAAATAACGAGTTTCCATTGCTCCAATGGCGGCGAGCTTTACACAATTCCAGCCGACGCTTGGCATTGTGCATCGTGATCTTAGGCTTTTGTGCGGCTACTCGGCCATGGAAACCCATTTCATGAAGCTCCCGACGGACAGTTATTGTGCTGAAGTTGCTTACAGAGGCAGTTTGGAACTCAGTAGTGAGTGTTGCAACTGAGGACAGACAATTATGCGCTAGGTGCTTCAGCGGCAGTTCCGTTCTGTGAGCTTGTGTGGCCTACCACTTTGTGGCTGAGCCGTTCTTGCTCCTAGGCGTTTCCTCTTCACAATAACACTTAGTTGACCGGGACAGCTCTAGCAGGGCAGAAATTTGACAAACTGGTTTGTTGGAAAGGAGGCATTCTATGACGGTGCTGTGCTGAAAGTCACATAGCTCTTCAGTACTGGCCATGCTACTGCCAATGTTTGTCTATGGAGATCGCATGGCTGTGTGCTCAATTTTATACACCATCAGCAACAGGTGTGGCTGAAATAGCTGAATCCACTAATTTGAAGGTGTCCACATACTTTTATTTTTTATAGTGTACCTTGTCCATTGACCGCTTAAAGGGTAAAGAAACCGATGTTATTTTGGTGAACTATCCCTTTAATCCACGGATAAAGCCAGCATTCTGTATGGGTGATGTAACTTCAAAATGTCTCTTGTGGAACGAACATGAAGGTTCTGTTTGGTAAACACCGGTGGCAGAGTTTGACAGCCAACACAATATGATCTTATGAGTTCATGATGTCATTCATCCCAGAGAGACAGGGGGCTGGTAATGGTTGGACACCAGGGTTGCTCTCTATGGCTAGACTCATACACTCTATATATTTTTTTTATCGTTACAACAGAGCCTGGGCGCAAACCCAGAGTCTCTGGTGGCACAGCTAGCGCTGCGATGCAGTGCCCTAGACCACTGCGCCACCTGGGAGGCCTGCAATATTATTTTTGCGCTAGTTGGCTATATCTGCACCAAAATGCCAGGATTTTTCCTTCATAGCTTGTTCTCTTTTTAAAAATAGGGAGCAAATTTATTTATTTTCAGCCCTTTTATTTCCATGACTGATCAAAAAAACTAATGGCTCGGCCCCTCTGCAGCAGACATATGGTGAGCAATATGTTTGGAACATTGATTCGCAATAAAAATCAGTCCCAAATAGCAATACATATTAGAATCATGAGGTCCCTGGCAACTCCCAGCCCTAACACACACTCCAACCCAAAAAGTTAAATATAATAGCATAGCAGAAAGAAATGCTATTTGTAATACTTTAACCTAAAGCACAGTTAGTTCTTATTAATATTTGCCTTCAATAATGCTAACTGATGGTAAGTAAACATTGGACAATCCCACTACCTAAAATGGTCATTTGTCTAAACACATGGACCTCATTGTGTCTTCATCACACCTCCATCTGCTGTACAAAGCTGTGTTTGAGGTTATGGATCAGCCAAGCTAAAGATGTTGGAGATCTGGCAAATAAGAAGATATTACCCCCATCTCAACAGAGAAACGATAGAATTTTTCCTCAAGAGGTTGCCTTTTACTCATACACGTGCTAGAAAATGAAACAAAACATTTGCACGTGTTTCTTTGCCCCTTAGAAAGCCCTGGCTGGTTGATTTCCATTATGATGATTGAAAGGAATTTCAAATCTTGCACATTTCTACTTGAGGAAATATTTTAAAAAGTGGCTATAGATTTGAATATATTGCTTCTGGTATTTCAGAATTCTTTTGTAGTTGGCCTTTTTCTCCCCAATTTCGTGGTATCCAATTGGTAGTGACAGTCTTGTCTCATCGCTGCAACTCCTGTACGGACTCGGGAGAGGTGAAGGTCGAGAGCCATGAGTCCCCCGAAACACAACCCAAGCCAGGCCGCACTGCTTCTAGACACAATGCCCACATAACCCTGAAGCCAGCCGCACCAATGTGTCGGAGGAAATGCCGTACAGCAGGCGACCGCGTCAGCATGCACTGAGCCAAGCCCACCACAGGAGTCTCTAGTGTGCGATGGGACAAGGACATCCCTGCTGACTAAACCCTCCCCCTAACCTGGACGATGCTGGGCCAATTGTGCGCCGCCCCATGGGTCTCCCGGTCGAGGCCAGCTGCGACAGAGCCTGGACTCGAGCGTTAGACCACAGCGCCACTCGTGAGGCCCATTTTGAAAATGATTATTTCAGTGAGATTGATGTTAATTATGAGGTTATTAAATGTTTATTAAATGAAGCTTATCGTGCCTAATCACTTGAAATATTATAGAATATATTCCAGTTACACTATTCCTCATCTTGCTAATAATATTGCTATATTTCCCATATCAGTTATTAAACATAAGTGCCCATATATACACTAAACAAAAATATAACTCAGCAAAAAAACTTAACATGTGTAAATATTTGTATGAAGATTCAACAACAGACAGAAACTGAACAAGTTCCACAGACATGTGACTAACTGAAATTGAATGTGTCCCTGAACAAAGGGGGGGTCAAAATCAAAAGTGACAGTCAATGCAGCTGGTGGCCACACCAGATAGTAAGTACTGCAGTGCATCTCCCCCTCATGGACTGCACCAGATTTTCCAGTTCTTGCTGTGAGATGTTACCCCACTCTTCCACCAAGGCACCTGCAAGTTCCCGGACATTTCTGGGGGGGGAATGGCCCTAGCCCTCACATCTAACAGATCCCTCAATGGGATTGAGATCCGGGTTCTTCGCTGGCCATGGCAGAACACTGACATTCCTGTCTTGCAGGAAATCATGCACAGAACGAGCAGTATGGCTGGTGGCATTGTCATGCTGGAGGGTCATGTCAGGATGAGCCTGCAGGAAGGGTACCACATTAGGGAGGAGGATGTCTTCCTTGTAATGCACAGTGTTGAGATTGCCTGCAATGACAACAAGCTCAGTCCGATGATGCTGTGATGCACCGCCCCAGACTATGACGGACCCTCCACCTATATCCCGCTCCAGAGTACAGGCCTCGGTGTAACGCTCATTCCTTCGATCATAAACGTGAATCTGACCATCACCCCTGGTGAGACAAAACCGCGACTCGTCAGTGAAGAGCACTTTTTTCCAGTCCTGTCTGGTCCAGCGACGGTGGGTTTGTGCCCATAGGCGACGCTGTTGCCGGGGATGTCTGGTGAGGACCTGCCTTACAACAGGTCTTACAAGCCCTTAATCCAGCCTCTCTCAGCCTATTGCGGACAGTCTGAGCACTGATGAAGGGATTGTGCATTCCCGGTGTAGCTCGGGCAGTTGTTGCCATCCTGTACCTGTCCCGCAGGTGTGATGTTCGGATGTACCGATCCTGTGCAGGTGTTGTTACACGTGGTCTGCCACTGCGGGGGCGATCAGCTGTCCGTCCTGTCTCCCTGTAGAGCTGTCTTAGGCGTCTCACAGTACAGACACCACAATGTATTGCCCTGGCCACATCTGCAGTCCCTCATGCCTCCTTGCAGCATGCCTAAGGCACGTTCACACAGATGAGCAGGGACCATGGGCATCTTTCTTTTAGTGTTTTTCAGAGTCAGTAGAAAGGACTCTTTAGTGTCCTAAGTGTTCATTACTGTGACCTTAATTGCCTACCGTCTGGAAGCTGTTAGTGTCTTAACGGCCGTTCCACAGGTGCATGTTCATTAATTGTTTATGGTTCATTGAACAAGCATGGGAAACAGTGTTTCACTTTACAATGAAGATCTGTGATGTTATTTGGATATTTACGAATTATCTTTGAAAGACAGGGTCCTGAAAAAGGGACATTTCTTTTTTTGCTGAGATTATATACACAATATAAGTATGACTGGGAATAAAGATACGTATCAGTTGGTCACAGATACCTTAAGATTTTGTATTTGTTTTAATCACAATGGGCATCAGGATCTCATCATGGTATCTCTGTACATTCAAATTGCCATCGATAAAATGCATTTGTGTTCATTGTCCATAGCTTATGCCTGCCCATACCATAACCCCACTTCCTCCACGGGGCAATGTGATCACAACGTTGACATCAGCAAACCAAACACGTGGCCTGCGGTTGAGGCCAGTTGGATGTACTACAAAATTCTCTAAAACGACGTTGGAAGTGGCTTATGGTAGAGAGAAACAGATTATGTGGCAGCAGCTCTGGTGGACATTCCTGCAGTCAGTTTGCCAATTGCACACATTGTGTTGTGTGACAAAACTGCACATTTTAGGTGGATGTATTATCTTGGCAAAGGAAAATGCTCACTTAAAGGGATGTAAACAAATTTGTGCACAACATTTGAGAGAAATAAGCGTTGTGTTTATGGAACATCTTTTACTTCATGAAACATGGGATTAACACTTTACATGCTGGGTTTACATTTTTGTTCAGTGTATTATCTTCGCACATTTTACAGTATAACCATTTGCTGAATGCTGCAATGCTTTTTTAAAAACTAAACAGAAAAGCAGCAGCAAAACTATAGTAAAATTGGTATTTACTGCCACTTTTTTGCCTCTACATGCATTATTTTATTAGAAAAAGGCACCCAAAAAAAGCCCGTAGGAAAGATGTTCACTTTGCCATGAAATTAGGGATGTTTTTCCATTACTCCTCACAAGATCATCAACTACCTCATTGACTTCTCCTTATAGATTTACATAGAGCCTCCTTTTGCTCCAAGCAGACATGAGCATTTCCTTAATGGATAAGTAACCTCATCCCCAGGCTTAAATTGCTGGCCCATAGAGCCTGGTACCACTATAGTGGGACTTGATAGGGGTGTGGTTAAAATCGAGGTGGGAGAGTGCGTGAGTGAGCATGTCACAGCTGTATAGATGAGACTTCAAGAAAATGGCAAATCAAAATATATGTGTTCCATCACATTGATCATATTATTTTTGGGAAGCACAATTTGATTGAGTTCGGGCATATAAAGTTTAGTGAAACCTACTTCTAAAATACATACTTTGACTTGTTTAAATGACTTGTGCTGTTGGCACTTTTGAAGTCCACAATGTAAGGGGAGGGTTCTAAGGGTTATGCTAGATAGGAATCGACAGATCAGCCAATAAAAACTGGGGGTTCAGACAGACCAAAACTAGGAACTAACAGACAGACACACAGAGGAACTAACTAACAGACAGACACTGTGTGTCTGTCTGTTAGTTCCCCTGTGTGTCTGTCTAACTAACAGACAGACGGGACAGACACTGTATGAAAACAAAAGTCAGATTAATAAAGACAAAATCACAGATTTATATATCTGTAAACTAGGATAAAATCACAGACCATCCTTGAGACATACATGTAATTTAGGCCTGTGTTAACTGAGATGCATGCTCATCTTTGATTTAACAAATGCTTAAACTACACAAGACGCATTGCTCTATAAAATGAAAGAATAAAAAAAAGTTAAATTGTCCTCCAGCATTATTTTACACAAGTCACTTTCATTCAATTCAAAACAGCAGAGCAAAAAATAAAAAATAAAAAAACTGCCATGTAACCAATTACTGCTAAGATCTCAACAGGAACTCAAGCAATACTGGGCTCCCGTGGGGCGCAGCGGCCTATGGCTCCCGCGGGGCGCAGCGGCCTATGGCTCCCGAGGGGCGCAGCGGCCTAAGGCTCCCGAGGGGCGCAGCGGCCTAAGGCTCCCGAGGGGCGCAGCGGCCTAAGGCTGCATCTCAGTGCTAGAGGCGTCACTAGACCCTGGTTCGATTCCAGGTTATATCACAACCGGCCGTGATTGGGAGTCTCATAGGCAGCACACAATTGGCCCGGCATCATTAGGGTTTGGCCGGGGTAGGCCGTAAATAAGAATTTGTTCTTAATGGACTTGCCTAGTTAAATAAAGGTTCAATTAAAAAAATACATCTAGTTTAATGATCAATGGATTAAAATAACTATCTGACTGAGAAACAGACTTTCAGGCATAATACATACATTTTAATGGCATTTCTCAATCACCAGAGACCAATTAGGGTTTGAGAGATAGATGATTAAATGGTGGGTCTAACTTGGCCAGCCACTGACTCAATTTGAGACAAGCTGCCGGGGTTGATTTAAGTGTTTCAACTGTTATCACTCTACAAAAAAGTTCTAGGCCCAAAGCCTTCGCACTCAAATTCAAACAGAGAACCTGAAGATTCAGAGGGGACACAGAATTGTAAGCGCTTTCTTTTTCTGACAACACAAATACATTGTGTCATTGATCTTGATTCCTACACATAACAGAGAGACTAAATGCTGCGTATTAGTCTTCTGTACTTGTCAACCAAATGGCTCTTGGCTAACAGCCTTAGGGACAGCAGAGGGATTTTTCTAGTCATATCAAAAGGCTACTATTACAAAGACCAAAGAATGTGTTCAGAGAGAGGAATGAATACCCTACTAATGTTGTGAAAATAGAAATGTTTTCCTCAGAGGGCTATAGCGTTACACACCAAAGGGCCACAGGCATCAGAGACAAGATGAGATGTCTGCTAATCATAGCCAAAGCTTTCTATTAAATAAAGTCAAATAAAATCTATTAAAACCGGGGTCAGTTCTACAATCAGAAATATTTTGTTTTCCTTTGAAGAAAGTGAATAGGGGTTATACATACAGGGCATACAGGTTCCATAGAGACTTTTAGACCATTTCTTTGTCTACTACACCATGGTACACAGTGGCCTGTGAAGGATGCTGAAGTAACTGTGTTTGGAATGTGCAACTGTTTCACCAATATCATATTTTTTCATTCCATAGACATTTGTTCCATTTTCACATTCATAATTGTGCAGCCTTCCGGCTGCATATTTTAAATGAATGTGGCAACATACCACTTTCTCCACTGCACTGTTCATAGTTTATCAATAACACACCGCTTCTATGGAGACACTCACCTGAGCATTTCAGTAAACAACTTTTCTATACATTGCTAGATGCTTAATGTTAATTAGAACAAGTAATGAACACCGTCATCATTCACTAGATAGGTGGCCTACTCAGCATTGGCAGCATACCGCACGGCAAGTAAATCACAAATGAAAAACATCAGCTGGATGTGTTAGAAAATGGTAAATGGCCAATTTGATTCCATTGCTAAGTACATGGCGTAAAATACAAACACAATGCATATACAGAGTATTTAAAGGACTCAGACCACACACACACACACACACACCCCCCCCCCGTGGACCCATGATTTATGTATCCTCTTAACTCAAGAGCCACCTTTACACTCCTACCCTGCATGAGTATGGAAATAAGGTATTGCTGCAAGTCACTTATGTACAGTATACTTCCATTAGCTATAAGCTAGTTAGGAAATACTTTAACTATAGAGATGAGTTTGTAGTTTCATGGGAGACTGAGCAGGGCTGTTTGAAGAGGAGGCTATCTTATTCACCTGTCCACTAAACAAAATGTCCCTTCTTAGGATTAATAACAACTACTAGTATTGAGGCCAGGACATCCTCTCCATCAGTGTAGTAATAGTAAAGTACTGTAGACTATACTACTACAAAGGGGATGTCCTTACCTGAAAACTGAAGAGATGGTAACACCTAAGTGGGCATGCAACAAGAGCAGGTGTTGGATACTTATATTTGCTGTTTACTACAGTACATTGCAGTCAATGATACCCATATTGCTTACGTCAGTCACAAAACTGAAATAGTTTACGCAATGCTCCCAAGCCTAATCTGATTTGTCCTGCTCTTACCCTCACCTCATTGGTACAAATCATATTTGACTAGTTTGCAGTTCCCCTAAGCAATGATATGACGGATCCAGTTAGTCTAGTATCCGAAACAGCAGCAAAAAGTAAAACATTTACTCATGACATCCTGTTTCTGTGGACCATTTAACCCAACTGTCTGTCCTACTAAACTAATCAACTATTCTTCTATTAGGTCAAGTTGGACTGCTGTGATCCCACAAATAGGCCATGATATTGTCAATTCATGGATGGCCAATTCATGGGCCTGGGTAGTGGATTTTGGATTGAAATGAGTTTGTGACTTGTTCCGGTGACTGGTAAAGGATGTGTGATGGTGGCGGCCTGGGTAATATCAGGTTAAGTCTGCCTGCAGGAAGGAGTAAAGGAGGCTGGCATGAGAATGACCCCTCCACCTCAAGACTGATTCGCTAGGCCTCTCTCTCTCACTCGCTCACACACAGCTCCCACCAAGCACCTCCTGAAGGCACATTCAATTATTCAATTTTAGATAAATTATTACATAACACTGCTGTACCCCTCTTAAGGTCCAGCCAGTATTCTCTCTCCTCTCAAACATCTTCCTTCTCTTAAAACGCATACAGAGCACACATTACTCAGGAATAGATTTGAATATGTCATTATGGACAATGTTTATTCCAAAGCAGCGACAACCTAATAAAACACACCTTATTAAAAAGAGACAGTGTGGTCTATAAAGGAGATAGACACCAGGGGAACAGTATAGTTGCAGTCACAGGCTAACATAAATAAAGACAACAAGATAGAGTTGAAAGCCACACTCTGAAAGACCCTCAAAGAGTGGGTCATCAACATTCTTTTGTATTTTTATTTTACAATGGAGCCAACACCAATAATTTTTTACATGCAAATATCTTGATTCCTACAATAAGGTAAGACAGTTCTACTAAATGTATAAGTCAAATTCCTCAAACGCCAAGGAGTACCATGTATTAGTTTGAGTCACTGGACATCTTAGACTGTGGCTTTAATGGGAGTCTTTATTAATAAACAAAGGATGGCGAGCTAGCCAGGATTTGAGATTTTTTTATGTCCACCAGGCAGTGTCCCAGGACACCAGCTCTCTCTCTCCTGTGTGGAGTTAGTGTGCCATGTCATCATGTGAAGCTAACGAGTTTAACCTGCCCCCCGATGAGACCGCTCACCGCAAAGCAGGGTCACAGCTTGCAGGGGGTTCTTACAAAAGGCCCAGTTCCAAACCAAAAGGGCCAGTAAGTAAGCATTTCACCGTAGTCTACACCTGTTGTTTACGAAGCATGTGACCTTTGTCTTTGGGCTAAACTTCAATTTGATTTTGATGATTTGATTTAGCCTGGACCCAGATCTATAAGTGCTTTAGCCTGGGCCCAGATCTATATGTGATCTGTAGGCCTATAGTGCTTTAAACTTTGACTATGGTTGTCATACCATGTGTGGATGTAACTGAATAGAATGGTTTGTACTTGTCGTGGACCAACGCCACCACTCGTTAAGAGGGTGCAACAGCGTCTCTACTTCCTAAGGAGGCTGAAGAAATTCAGCATGCCGCCTGGGTCCTATCCAAATACTACCACTGCACCGTCGAGTGTCCTGACCAAATGCATCACAGCCTGGTACGGGAAATGCTCCGTCCACGATTGCAAGGCCCTCCAGCGGGTGGTGAAGACGTCCCAGTATGTCACTGGGACAATGCTCCCACCCATCCGGGACATTACTCAAAACGGTGACTGAGGAAAACACACAGCATCAAGGACCTCACACCACAACCACAAGCTTTAGTCTCCTCTGATTCTCCTCATCTTAGCACACACCCACACAATGCATTCGGAAAGTATTCCGACCCCTTGACTTTTTCCACATTGTTACGTTACAACGTTGATCTAAAATTGATTTAATACAAATGTTAAAAAAATCGTCAAATCTACACACAATACCCCATAATGACAAAGTGAAAACAGGTTTAGAAATTTTGCAAATGTATTACAAATAAAAACAGATACCTTATTTACATAAGTATTCAGAACCTTTGCCATGAGACTCAAAATTGAGCTCAGATGCATCTCTTTCCATTGATCATCCTTGAGATGTTTCTACAACTTGGAGTCCACCTGTGGTAAATTGAATTGATTGGACATGATTTGGAAAGTCACACACACCTGTCTATATAAAAGGTCCCCCAGTTGACAGTGCATGTCAGAGCAAAAACCAAGCCAAGATGTTGAAGAAAATGTCCGTAGAGCTCAGAGACATGATTAGGTGAGGCACAAACTGAGCAATTGGGGGAGAAGGGCCTTGGTCAGGGAAGAGACCAAGAAGCCGATGGTCACTGACATAGCGCCAGAGTTTTTCTGTGGTGATAAAAGAAACTTCCAGAAGGACAACCATCTCTGCAGCACTCCAGGAATCAGGTCTTTATGGTAGCCAAATGGAAACCACTCCTCAGTAAAAAGGCACATGACAGCCTGCTTAGAGTTTGCCAAAAGGCACCTAAAGAACTCTCAGACCATGAGAAACAAGATTCTCTGTGGGTATGTTTTTCAGAGGCAGGGACTGGAAGACTAGTCTGGATCGACACAGATGAACGAAGCAAAGTACAGAGAGATCCTTGAAAACCTGCTCCAGAGCGCTCAGGACATCAGACAAAGTTATCTTCCAATAGGACAACGACCTTTAGCACACAGCCAAGACAAGACAGGAGTGGCTTTGGGACAAGTCTCTGAATGTGGTTGAGCGGCCCAGCCAGAGCCCGGACTTGAACCCAATCGAACATCTCTGGAAATACCTGAAAATAGCTGGGCAGCGACGCACTCAAATCCAACTTTGTTTTACCCCTTTTTCATGGTATCTTATTAGTAGTTAATCTCATCGCTGAAACTCCCATACAGACTCGGGAGAGGCGAAAGTCGAGATCCGTGCGTCCTCTGAAACACAACCCAACCAAGCCGCACTGCTCCTTGACACAACGCCCACTTAACCCGGAAGCCAGCCACACCAATGAGTCGGAGGAAACACCGAACCTGGTCGATGGGATAAGGACATCCCCGCCGGCCAAACCATCACTTAATCCGGACGACGCTGGGCCAATTGTGCGCTGCCCTATGGGACTCCCGGTCATGGCCAGCTGCAACAGAGCCTGGACTCAAACCCAGAATCTCTAGTGGCACAGCAATCACTGTGATGCAGTGCCTTAGACCACTGTGCCACCTGGGAGGCCGACCCCATCCAACCTGAGAGCTTGAGGGTCTGCAGAGTAGAATTGGAGAAACTCCCGAATATCAAATGGTATCTGTCACATGCGCAGAGTACAACGGTACTTACAGCACAATACTTACTTACAAGCCTTTAACCAACAATGCCATGCTTGTAGTGTCATACCCAAGAAGATTTGAGGCTGTAATAGTTACCAAAGGTGCTTCAACAAAGTACTGAGTCAAGGGTCTGAATACTTATGTAAATGTGATCAGTTCTTTTTGTTTTTTTGCTTTGTCATTATGGGGTATTGTGTGTAGATTGATGAGAAAAAGGCTAATGTAACAAAATGTAGTCTGAATACTTCCAAATTCATGACACACATGAGAACTGCTGCTACCAGACTCTTGTAATACTGCTCAGTTTATACACTGCCCCCCCCCCCCATCCCCAATACACATGTAAATAGTGTACCTTCCTGTACTATACTTATGCTAAAATGTTTATTCTATTCTGAGACATTTACTTAATGTTCGAATTCTTATATTTTTCAAATCCACATGAAGTGAAGAGGCTAGGGGTAAAAACCCAGGGGTTGGTTTGCGATTGGTTGATAGTCTAATCAGTGTAGCACTTGGCCCTGACACCCAGGTTGCCAGCCTGCTAGTTTAGAGGCTAATGAAGCCAAAGCATATTGAGGGGAGGGGAAGGGTAACATTGGAGCTAGCTTCTGGAGGGGATACCAAATAACCCATGACAACTATCTGAAAAAGCCCAAAGTAACAATGCCTGCTCAATGGAATACACCAAGGCAGAGCTAAAAATATCTACAGGCTGGCTGGAGCCTATATGGATGAAAATAAGCTGTTTCACTTAGCATCCATTGCATTGTTCCCATCATATAAATCATAGATTACAGAAAATAGGCTAAATCAATTCCAGGCCATCAGCTGCCAAGGGTAAATCCATTTGAATCACTTTTTGACAGCACCCCTTTTGATTTAGACAAAACCTTCCATACATATTTGCCCGAAGTGCTCAGAACATGTTTTTTTAGACCTGAATGTCAAAACATTCAAGAGATAAAGGTGCTCAAAGTTGACTTATTTCACATACCCCACCATACACTCATAGAAAAAAATGTGCCATCTTGAACCCAAAATTGTTATTTGGCTGTCCCCATAGGATAACCCTTTGAAGAACCCTTTTTGGTTCCAGGTAGAACCTGTTCCACAGAGCGTTCTACATAAAACTCAAAAGGGTTCGACCTGAAAGCAAAAATGGTTCTCCCTGGAACCAAAAACGGTACTCCTATGGGGACAGCCGACCTGGAATTTGCTCAGTGGCACAAAAAATGTGAGGGAACATTGCACATGACCATTAAGTTGACATTTGATGGTGGGTGGACCAGCGGGTCATCTTTGTGGTAGTAATTATAAAAATTGTAAATGAATAAAGGTTAAAACGTTAAATTGCCGTCGTCTGAAGTAGGGCTGTTAGGGTGACCGCCATTACCACCACACCACCAGTCACTAGTCTTGACCGCAGTCATATTACATTTGACCATTGCAGCTGGTCATTAGTAGCCTACCAAACTTGCTAATGGCAATTCACTAATGGCTTGGTACTCAGCTCTATTGTCCCTCTAATAATCCATTCATCAAATCGACAGTGCTCTCGGGAAGTATTCAGACCCCTTAATTTTTCCACATTGTTACGTTAAAGCCTTATTCTAAAATTGATTAAAAATAAATACATCTGCACAGAACACCCCATAATGACAAAACAAAAAAAAATATTGCTAATTTATATATATATATTTTTTAAATCTGAAATATCACATTTAGATAAGTATTCAGACCCTTTACTCAGTACTTTGTTGAAGCACCTTTGGCAGCAATTACAGACTTGAGTCTTCCTGGGTATGACGCTACAAGCTTGGCAGAACTGTATTTTGGGAGTTTCTCCCATTCTTCTCTGCAGATCCTCTCAAGCTCTGTCAAGTTGGATGGGGAGTGTTGTTGCACAGCTATTTTCAGGTCTCTCCAGAGATGTTCGATCAAGTTCAAGTCCGGGCTCTGGCTGGGCCCCTCAAGGACATTCAGAGACTTGTCCTGAAGCCACTCCTGCATAGTCTTGGCTGTGTGCCCCCACCATGCTTCATCGTAGGGATGGTGCTAGGTTTCCTCCAGACGTAATGCTTGGCATTCAGGCCAAATAATTCAATCTTGGTTTCATCAGACCAGAGAAACTTGTTTCTCATGGTCTGAGAGTCTTTTGGCAAACTCCAAGCGGGCTGTCATGTGCATTTTACCTTGGAGTGGATTCCGTCTGGACACTACCATAAAAGGCCTGATTAGTGGAGTGCTGCAGAGATGGTTGTCCTTCTGAAAGGTTCTCCCATCGCCACAGAGGAACTCTGGAGTTCTGTCAGCGTGACCATCGGCTTCTTGGTCTCCTCCCTGACCAAGACCCTTCTCCCCTGATAGCTCAGTTTGGCCGGGCGGCCAGCTCTAGGAAGAGTATTGGTGGTTCCAAACTTCATCCACTTAAGAATGACGGAGGTGACTGTGTTCTTGGGGATCTTCAATGCTGCAGTCATTTTTTGGAACACTTCCCCAGATCTGTGCCTCAACACTATCCTGACTCGTGACTCTACGGACAATTCCTTCGACCTCATGGCTTGATTTTTGCTCTGACATGTACTGTTAACTGTGGGACCTTATATAGACAGGTGGGTGCCTTTCCATATCATGTTCAGTCAATTGAATTTACCAAAGGTGTTCTCCAAGAAAAAGCTCAAGGATGATCAATGAAAACAGGATACATCTAAGCTCAATTTCAAGCCAAGCTTGTAATCACTGACAAAGGTGCTTCAATAAAGTACTGCGTAAATGGTCTGAATACTTATGTAACCGTGATCAGTTTGTGTTTTTTTAAATACATTTGCAATAATGTCTAAACCTGTTTTTGCTTTATTATGGGGTGTGTAGATGGGGTGTGTAGAACTTTTATAAATTTTAGAATAAGGCTGTAACGTAACAATGTGTAAAAAAGTCAAGGGGTCTCAATACTTGGAGGGTACTGTACATCAGATTTCCTCTGCCACTGCATATAATTGGAAACTGATGGGCTGATTTAGCTGCACAAGAATGTAAACCCTCTAAATGTAGCCTAACAAATCCTGAATCCCCCCAAAATCTAAATGGTATGCGCTTAATACAGTGGAGTTAGTGTCAAAACAATATACAGAACTATTATTATTGCTTACACCTTCCTAAAGATCAAGGCATTTAAATTCACGTAAGGGATGCTTTTTTCTTCTTCTTTGTTTTGATAAAATTGGAGGTAGGCTATTTTATGTACATAAAACACATTGGCTGCATCCTTGCAGCAGAGATAGTGCCCCTGACGCAGTCTGTGGTTGTTGGGCATTCAGGGTTGTGTCACTGAGACCATTCTAGTCTCTGTAGTCAAACCGCAGACTTTTAGAGTTATGATACCAGTGCCATAACCCCCCGGAGCTCCTGTGCGAGAGAGGGCAGCTGAAGAGACTGCCTTTCATGGTTCACTGGTTTCTAAAGAGGCTTGCGAAACCACGCAGCTAGCTTGTGGCCTTTCGCCCCCATCTACATTAGCAAGTATATTACCCTTCACAATAGCCTCCATTGCTAGTTAAATATTCTGCATACTCATCCACAGCGAATATCACCATAGCTGAATGAGCGGTGTTGAGGGCTGAAGGAGAGGTCTTGGGATAAAAACATTCAGAGCGAGAGAGAGATAAAGATTGAAGTCCCATTTGGCCTTTTGCTCTAACGCCTCGCCGTACTCTCTTGTTTGCACTGGCAGCCATATAAAGTCAGTTTCCCCAACGTGTTTATCTGACTGTTGGTACAGCAGTAGCATGCTCTTGGTTTTTAAAACCTTGTACGGTCTAAGCCTGGCATTGCTACTGGACTCCAAGGGCAAAGACAAGAGGAGTAATATAAATACATTTTTAAAAAGACAGAGGGGATCCGGCTTCTGTCCGGGAGAGGGATTATTCCATTCCTGCTATTTCTTCCACTCACTAATAACCAATAAATTGAGATTTTTTTTTATTTTAATTTTTAAATACAATCAAGAAATGAGAGTAGCCTAATCCTTCTCCAAATGTTCTCCCTGTACCTAGAGAGCTAGTGAGTTAAGACACAGGCAAAACAATACTACCAACCTTCTGTGTCACTTTCCTCTTTGACAATCGACATAGGTCTTACACAGTATCCTCTATCCATAATCTGTTTTCTCCATTTTATCTTTACCAGTAAGGTTTTTGAAACAGCAAAAATTATTTGATTGTTCCAAGTCCACAATGCTTAAACCACATCAGGAGACCAAATTTGGGGTCTGGGAAAACCTAAGACATTTAGATTTTTGGTTGTCGTTACCCTTTAATTCAACTGTGCACCAGCCAGAGACCGTTTGGTTAGCAATATTCCTGGAGTGCTCATGTGACTGCAGATTTTACAAAAAAGACTGGATTGATGAAAATAATCATGATATAAATTCTGCCAGGTAGGCATAGGTTACTATGTATACTAAACAACAAAAAAATACAAACACTACATGTAAAGTGTTGGTCCCATGTTTCATGAGCTGAAATAAAATATTCTAGAAATGTTCCATTCGCACAAAAAGCATATTTCTCACGAATTTTGTGCAGAAATGTGTTTACATCCCTGTCAGTGAGCATTTATCCTTTGAGAAGATAATCCATCCACCTGACAGGTGTGGCATATCATGAAGCTGATTAAACAGCATGATCATTACACAGGTGCACCTCTAGCTGGAGACAATAAAAGGCCACTCTAAGATGTGCAGTTTTGTTACACAACACCACAGATGTTTCAAGTTTTGTGGGAGCATGCAATTGGCATGCTGACTGCAGGAATGTCCACCAGAGCTGTTGCTAGGGAATTTAATGTTAATTTCTCTACTATAAAAGCCGCCTCCGAAGTCATTTTAGAGAATTGCAACTGCAGACGAAGTGTAAGCATGCCAGCCCAGGACCTCCGCATCCGGCTTCTTCACTTGCGGAATCATCGGAGACCAGCCACCAGGACGGCTGATGAAACTGAGGAGTATTTCTGTCTGTAATAAAAGCCCTTTTGTGGATAAAAACTCATTCTGATTGTCACACATGGCTGCACCCCTGCCCAATCATGTGAAATCCATAGATTAGGGCCTAATGAATTCATTTCAATTGATTGATTTCCTTATATGAACTGTAATTTAGTAATTGAGAACCTTTCTATCTTTCAGAAGATGGTTGACATTAGCATCATCGCTATCGGCTACACAAAGTGGTAGACGAACGCGCACACACACGGGGGTATTCCTGTGCCCTTACCTTTTCAGAAAGTAGAAGGAAAATACGAATCACAGATTTGTTCATGTTTTATGATAATCTTTGGCAAATTAATGGATTTTCTAATTCGTTTAATACATTTAGTTGACTTCATACTAAGTTCAATAAATTTCTGAATAATTGTTGAATTCTGTTTTAATGTCTGAATTCCGTGATTCCGTTCACAATGCAGATTTTTTTTTTAGGGCCTGTCGTGCCAAATACTCACCCTGCCAAAAAAAAAAATAATTGTCCCCTCCCACTGCGTCACAATGGGATTCGATGAGTTCTAGCTTCCGTTGATACTACGGCTGTTGCTAGAACTTGCAAAATTCTGACCTGCCTAAGTAATGAACTAAAGCATCCATTGCTATGCTGGTTTCTTAGCTCTATTATTACCTCGTAGTGGTCACGGAAGACTTGGGCAGTTCTAGTTCACATCATAAGCGCTCAGTCTGCACGAAAATATTACCTCACGATCGCTCTCCAAGGACGGTGTTTGACTGACTACCCAGTGCTTCAGAAGAACGAAAAGACTGGAAGAAGAACACTTCTTTACCATATAGTTGTCTATATAAGAAAATATTGTTATACATGAATAAATAAGATGTTTTTAGATTAACATTGCTTTCTACTGTACTTATTAACCTCAGGCTGCCTAGTCAGCTAGCTAGCTAGCTAGCCAGACAGTTTTATTTAGCCAACGCTAGAAATTCAGGGTATGTAAAAAATAAAAACTAAGCAAATCAGTTAAATTCTTATTTACAGTGACGGCCTACCCCGACCAAACCTGGACGACGCTGGGCCAATTGTGCACCGCGCTATGGGACTCCCAATCACAACCGGATACGGGTAAGAATGAAGTAATCTTCTCTAACACTTTAATATGTTAGGGGTGGACCTCATCGGACCCTTCACAATATTCAGGAATGGCAAAAGCTGGCATCTGACGGCGACCGATCACGTTACCAAGTGGGTGGAGGCAATGATCATTAAGGTCAGTAAAGGAAGAGAATGTGCTTAGCTCCAAATTCCCTTCTGTAACCCATTAAAAAGGGTTATTGGAACTAATATTCCTAATATTAAGCACATTACTTCTATTTAAAACATGGCTGGCGTGAAAATGACCCACGAAAAAAGAATCCTTCATTCGCCATTTATGTATTTTTCCCGTTGCCCCTGTTGAGACAGGCGCATAATAATGGTCCATTTAAAATAACTCAATTATCACAGATATTATTTAGTATATGTAAAGACCAGATTAAATCAAGAATAGTGTGATGGGTGGCAATATTAGCTTATCACTTGTGAATGCCTTAAGCTAGGCATCAAACAGCGCATGCTTTTTTGTGCAACTTTCTCAAATTATAGTCGCACACCTCATGTAGCCTAGCCTATAGGTTTTGATAAGGTTTGTATCACAACTAAAGTGTCCAAATAACTTCTTAAAATTAACCACATTAATCCGCTTTACAACCGGTGTAGAGCCTAACTGGCATACATATGCAGCGCTTGAGTTTCAAGTTTGGGGAAGAATTTTTCACCATTAAAATGCACCTTCATAATAAAAGCATTACATACAAATCGCATGTGTGGTCACTTTTGAGAATGGTGTTTTCCTGCTAATGGAACATTCCTGCTTATAGCCTACTACAGTGTGCACATTGCTGTGCTTATAATGTGAAGAAATAGCCTAATAGTTTGTCATCAACATTTTAAGCTAAACGTTCTCATGTGTTGTGTCAGGCTCATTGCTTAAAAAGTTTATGCTAGTGGTTTTATTAATTTAGGATCTATCACATCCCACAACTATCCCAGACTATGTTTGGAATATTTATTTCTCGCACAGAATAGGTCAACTTTTGTACTATGCAGGATAGTAGATTGACATAGGCTAGTGCTTTTGCTGTTCGTTAGGCCTACTCATCTTGTTGGAATACTGTAAAGCTCGCCGCCATTGGACTCTGGAGCAGTGGAAATGCGTTCTCTGGAGTGAGGAATCACGCTTCACCATCTGGCAGTCCGACAGACTAATCTGTGTTTGGCCAATGCCACGAAAACGTTACCTGCGCCAATGCATAGCACCAACTGTAAAGTTTGGTGGATGAATAATGGTCTGGGGCTGTTTTCATGGTTTAGGCTAGGCCCCTTAGTTCCAGTTAAGGGAAATCTTAATGCCACAGCATACAATGACATTCTAGATGGTTGTTTCTAACTTTGTGACAACAATTTGGGGAGGGCCCTTTCCTGTTTCAGCATGACAATGCCCCCATGGACAAAGTGAGGTCCATACAGAAATGGTTGGTTGAGATCTGTATGAAAGAAATTGACTGGCCTGCACAAAGCCCTGACCTAAACCCCAAGTCCCTACAGGAATGTTCTAACATCTAGTGGAAAGCCTTCCCAGGAGAGTGGAGGCTGTTATAGCAGCAACAGGAGGACCAACTCAACACTAACCTCTTGGGTAGGGGGCAGTATTTTCACATCCGGATGAAAAGGTGCCCAAAGTAAACTGCCTGTTACTCAGGCCCAGAAACTAGGATATGCATATGGTAGATTTGGATATAAAACTCTAAAGATTCTAAAACTGTTAAAATAATGTATGTGATTATAACAGAACTGATATGGCAGGAAAAACCCTGAGGACAAAAGATCCCAGTTTGTTTATTTTTAGAAGAAAAAAATTCTGCCTACCACTATTTTCAATGGCTGTCACTATTATAAGCGCATGAATGAGAGCGCGTTCTTTGGTATTTTTCTCCAGTAAAGACTAACGATTCTCCGCCTTAAATGTGATCGTTTATTTACGTATTAGGGTACCTAAGGTTTGATTATAAACGTTGTTTGACTTGTTTATTAGTAACGTTTGGGATTCATTCTGTATGCATTTCGATGGAGGGAAACTGGGTGGATTATTGACTGAAACGCACCAGCTAAATTGAGTTATGGATATAAAAGGACATTATCGAACAAAAGGACCATTTGTGATGTAAAAAATGCCTTACCTTTGATCATCTTCTGTTGTCACTCCAAAAGGTCCCAGTTACATCTCCATTTCTGACTTTTGTGTCGCACCTGCCTGGCTGAAACATGTTTTTCATGGTCTTGTTTGCGGGGCGCTGTCTTCAGGTAATTGCAAGGTGTGCTTTCGCCATAAAGCCTTTTTGAAATCTGACACAGCGGCTGGATTAAGAAGTTAAGCTTTATTTTTATGTATTACACTTCTGATTTTATGAAAGTTAAATATTGATAATTCTGCCCATTAGAAGTTAATACCCATGATTTTGGAATGAGATGTTCGCAGAGCAGGTGTCCACTAATCCATTCTCTCACAGGTAGCGTGTGTCAGACTAACAGGGACAGGTAAGTCCAGGCACTGGACACTGCTGAGGTTCTCGTCACTAGTGTCCAACAGGGCTGGGTAAGGCCAGCTACCTCTGTCACACTTCTGGTTAGACAATCTTACAAATGATCATGTGCAAGCTCATTTACAGGTGTAGCATCCAGGAGTGGAAGGCCTCCTCATGGTGGGCATCACCATGCTGTCAGCAGTACCCACACTGGCACAGGGGTTTCTTCACATGGTTAGCCTTGAGATTGACTACTGGGTCACGTTAAGTAACCTCCACTGCCAGGTAGGTACTGTTAAGGTGTATGCCTCTCAGTGGTCATAACGCCACCCCAGAGTTTCTCACAACTCACCTCATCTTTTCCAGGTACTGTCCCTTAACTCAGTCATCAACCCCACTGACATAAAAAATGAGACCGGTATCCTTTTTCTGTCTGCCTTTAACATCATTGCATGTCTAATCAAATATTTAAACTTAAATAATTCAATAACTGTATATTTATATACCTGATTAAGATGTAATTGCTTGTCTTTTGCCTACCCTGTTCCCTTTAACATTACTCCCACCCACTTCTCTATTCCACCATAATTCTGTATTTTAGTCTGATTGCCATGTGAGTACAAAGAAAAACAGCAAAAATAAATTGACACCTGTACCAAAAAAATATAAAAGTTTAATAAAGGAATCTTAAATATTGCAAGGTTTCACAAGGTGTTCATTGTTGTAAATATATCCCTTGAACATATGTTCGTTTCAAATGATTAATTGTTGTATACTTGGAACTAAAATAGATACACATCTTTAGCTTTTAAAATACCCAAAAGAGCATTTAATATCATACAACAGAATCTGTATGAAGTTGGTTCTGAATTCAGGTAAAACAAAATGCATGGCATTTTCAAATGCCAGACCGGTTACTAATCATGTCATTGCTACATTGGATGGACATACTATAGAGCAAGTCAAAGTGTACAAATATATGGGTGTGTGGGTTGATGACAAGTGGAGCTTCACTGTTCATGTGGAGAACTTGATAAGGAAGCTCAAGCTGAGAATAGGTTTTTATTACCGGCATAAGGCTTGTTTTTCACTGGAGGCCAGGAAGGAGCGGGTACAATGTACATTACTGGCAGTTTTAGATTTTTGTGATGTTTTACGCACACAACCCTGAGAGCACTTGATTCAGTATATCATGAGGCCCTCATGTTCATTACCAATCAAAAACGTCTCACACATCATTGATCTCAACAGCGCCGTTGCCTGGTTATCATTGACCTTGCGTAGGCTTAAAACACTGGTATACACTGATTTGTAAGGCCACACTGGGTAAACTGCTACTTTATCTGCTATTTTTTAATCAAGTCAGTAAATAAATATAAATTACGGTCCCATTCTCATTTGCTTTGAACAGTACCAAAAATTAGAACAGGTCATTGTAGAAATAGTTTTAATTACTCAGCTCTGTAGTCCAGGAATTCTCTCCTGAACATTTTAAAATGTGATGATCTAGTCACATTGGTAGAGTTTGACATTCATGTTTTTTTTTAAAGTAATACGTAATTGTTGTACTGTATGCGTTTCTATAGTTTTGTTTCATGTTGTGTTGGTGTACATAAATTGTTGTCTGAAACATTGTTCCCTCCTGCTGCTATTGGACCAGGTCTCGTGGAAAAGTAAATGTTCTCAATGACAAAAACCTTTAAAAAAATAAAGTAACTTTTTTTAAACACATTAAAAAAGAGATGCAGAGCCTTCTGAAAATATTCAGACCCCTTGACTTTTTCCACTTTGTTACTTTACCGCCTTATTCTAAAACGGATTCAAAAAAAAAAACTCAGCAATCTACACACAATACCCCAAAGAAAAAATAATAAAACTTATTTACATAAATATTCAGAACCTTTGCTATGAGACTCAATGGATTTTATTTATTTAACTAGGCAAGTCAGTTAAGAACAAATTCTTAGTTTCAATGACGGTCTACCCTGGCCAAACCATAACGACGCTGGGCCAATTGTGCGTCGCCCTATAGGACTCAATCACGGCCGGTTGTGAAACAACCTGGAATCGAACCAGGGTCTGTACTGATGCCTCTAGCACTGAGGTGCTCTACCACAGACCGCTGCGCCATTCAGCATCCTGTTTCCATTGATAATCCTTGATGTTTCTACAACTTGATTGGACATTATTTGGAAAGGCGCACACACACACGCCTGTCTAAATAAGGTCCCACAGTTGACAGTGTATGTCAGACTAAACAAAACAAGCCATGAGGTTGAAGGAATTGTCCGTAGAGCTCCTAGACAGGATTGTGTCGAAGGCACAAATCTGGGGAAGGGTACAAAAAAAAAAAAAAAAAGATTCTGCAGGGCCATACTGAGCAATCGGGGAAGAAGGGCCTAGGTCAGGAAGGTGACCAAGAATCTGATGGTCACTGACAGAGCTCTAGAGTTTCTCTGTGGAAATGGGAGAAACTTCTAGAAGGACAACCATCTCTGCAGCACTCCACCAATCAGGCCTTTATGGTAGAGTGGCCAGACAGAAGCCACCTCTCAGTAAAAGGCACATGACAGCCCTCTTGAAGTTTGCCAAAAGGCACAAAGACTCTCAGACCATGAGAAACAAGATTCTCTGGTCTGATGAAACCAAGATTGAACTCTTTGGCCAGAATGCCAAGCAACACCATCCCTATGGTGAAGTATGGTGGTAGCAGCATGTTGTGGTGATGGTTTTTTTTAGCGGCAGGGACTGGGAGACTAGTCAGGATTGAGGCAAAGATGAACAGAGCAAAGTACAGAGGGATCCTTGATGAAAACCTGCTCAGGACCTCAGACTGGAGCGTAGGTTCACCTTCCAATAGGACAACGACCCTAAGCACACAGCCAAGATAATGCAGGAGTGGCTTCAGGACAAGTCTCTGAATGTCCTTGAGGGGCCCAGCCAGAGCCCGGAATTGAACCGGAGCGAACATCTCTGGAGAGACCTGAAAATAGCTGTGCAGCAACACTCCCCATCCAACCTGACAGAGCTTGAGGATCTGCAGAGAAGAAATGGGAGAAACTCCCCAAATACAGGTGTGCCAAGCTTGTAGCGTCATACCCAAGGAGACACGATACTGTAGTCACTGCCAAAGGTGCTTCAACAAAGTACTGAGTAAAGGGTCTGAATGCTTATGCAAATGTGATATTTCAGTTTTTGTAATACAATTGCCATTTTTTTAAACTTTTTCCTTTGTCATTATGGGGTATTGTTTATAGATTGATGAGGGGGTGAAATTATTTAATACATTTTAGAATAAGGCTGTAACGTAACAAAATCGGGAAAAAGTCAAGGGGTCTGAATACTTTCCGAAGGAACCGTAAAGAGAACAATACTTGTGCCCCATCCATTCCATGCCAGCTAGACAAGCCATTGTATGAATTATATCAATTTGCATATGAATGGAGTGGAAATTAGCTGACTTTGATCTGTAAGGTATGTAACGTGTCAAGCAGATTACACATTTTCTTTGCTATTTCTTAAACTAGCAATGTTTGAGACATCGATTTCATGTTGTTGAAATGTTAACAAGGTACCCAAAAGTAGTTTGAAGTAATGTCATCTTATTAGCTTAACAAAACGTGTTTAAAAAGCTAAATTGTCACAGAAATCAGATTTCTTTGCATAGCGGGGATGAAAAGAATGTCATTTAGGTCATCACACGTTGATATAGCAACAGACGCTAATAGTTTATCGAATTCCATTGTAACACTTTTTTGCAGGGACACACCATTTGTCATGACAAGCCCTACAACTGCAAGTGTATTAGTATAACAAACTGAAAGAACTGCACATGAATTGCCTGCCTGCGTTTCATCCGAGGTCCTACAGAAGTTCAACCAGCCCAGCTCTGTCAGAGACCAAAATCTAACCAACACAGAGCCAAGACGAGCCTCTGTCTCAGAGATCATATAGTAGATTTAAACTAGGCATTCCCAACACACTTTAAGAATTCCCTGATGGTGATGTATGTTTATCACTGCAGAGAGGCAGACACACTTCATGATGCACTTACTGGATTAACCTGAAAAGATTCAATTACCAACATATACCCACACACACCCTTACTTTTCTGCCACCAAAGCTCTACCCCTTCATAAAGGCTAGTTATTGTAAATATGTAGTGCCAATCCTGCCCCTATTTAAACTGAGGTGAGAAGCCCCTGTTAAATGAGCACAGCTTTGAGACAAATGCATTGTCTCACCTCATCGACTCCAGATCCCCCTGCCTCTTCTGAGATGACTGCTATAAAAGCCCTTAATCCCAGGCTTGATTCACATTACATGCTAGCTTTACCAATGTAATGTTGACCATGGGAGTGTCCCACTCTACCGTATCCTACCTTAACACCCCACCGTATCGTACCTTAATAAACACCTGAGAAGGGGGCTTTTAGTCATTGAGAACAATTGCCTTTTACAATACTGACCTGGTTACGTCCACCTCAGAATGTATAGGAGACAAGCAACACACTATATGTTGCTAATATAGTGCATTTGTGTTTGATGAACAGCTAGGTCTGTTTCTGAGTAGATTGTGAGTTGAAGAGTAAGAAATAAAATACTGATGTTTGTTTTTCAACGCACATGCAGTTCAGTACTGGTGTGTTACTGCTATAGTACATGGGTTATAATAAAGTTTAGTTGCAGGTGTCAGTATGTTAATGTATACCACATTAACAGCCAACTAGTGTACTTCATTTTTCAGTCAGTTTCATAAACAATGGTTGTCCAAAATGCTGCTTGGCATCTTAAGAGTTATCTTGTAACATGCGTTTAATGGTCCATGCACATTTGGGCTAATGAATTAGGCTACTGCTGGCAGTGTGCTGTGAAGAGATTGTGCAGGGATTACTTCTGTGACGCATCAATATCCATCTCTAATATGTACAGAGAGACTGATATACACCAACTGTATAATGTAAATGAGGATTCACAGCATTGTTTAGCCTACATAGTGGACGAGCCTGGTGATGCGTTTTGTATCTATTCAATATCTCAGACAGTATTGTAATACATGGCCTTGCTACATAGCAAACATAATGCTGCTAGTGACAGCAACTAAGAGACCAGCCTGACCTCAAAGACTAGACGTAACATAGTAAATGTAAATCTGACATTCAAATTCGTATATGTTAAGTTTTATGGTTAAATAAGACAGAAGGTTACTTAAGCCAAAAACAAAAGGAGGTAGTTTAGTTGGGGAGGATGCAAATCAAAGGTTATTTGTTCACATTATTCAACTTTATCATTTTTGTTAATTAGCAACTACTTATTTTTAGCTACTTTGCAACTACTTAACTACCATGTTGGCTAACCCTTCCCCTAACCCAAATCTTAACCCCAAATCGAGGTAATGTTAGCCACCTAGCTAACATTTGCATACCAAATTGCAATTTATCATATGAAATGGGTGATGGACACCTGCAAATGAACACATATATCATACTAAATGGGAAACAGATTTACTTTTACTATGTCATGTCTACCCCCAGGGTGCACAAGAACGTTTGGGGAAAAGTAACCCCATCCTTTTTATTGGGGAAATGGAAGAAGAGCCTGTGACCTGACTTCTGCTTTTGGACGTTAACAAGGCCGCACTCCATCTTAACTCCTCCTCCACATTTACTGGATTGGTTGAACAGTGTAGAAGAGAACCTCCCTGGACAATTGTTATTATATCATCAGGACCTGAAAGAAAGAACCGCGCTGCTCAGGCGCATCTTTTACGCCTGCTAATTTAGGTTAGGCAAGAATAAACCATAAAGATAACAATACTCGTTCTAGCTGTAGCCATTCTCAGAACCAGAATCTAGGGTTCAGAACCTTATCTACCACTTCAACATGGACCTAGCTTGGGCTTTCTATTATTCCGACAATACCTAGGAGTTAAATTGTTTAAAAAAAATAAAAAAATCACATCCAGCCCATGCCCCAGCCAACAACAATGTCACACTGACCCCAGTTATAAGCCCTAGCAGGAAGTTATCTAGCAGAGGGTCATGGCTAGAAGGAATCGCACAACATGAGAGCCGCAGCGCCCATTTGCTTAGATTATTTAGCTCAGCAAGGGGTGGCACAGATTAACCTTCACACACATTCAGGCAAAGCACGGGACATTCTCATAATGAGACAGGTCCTGCGTAAAGCGTAGCCTAAACTCAGCCTGACACGGACCACATAAAAAATGCATAAAGTAGGCCTATAGTCTTTCGTGCCCTGACACGCAGTTTATCCTTACCTCCCTAGTCGCAGTTGAGCTTCAGCACCGGCGTTCGTCCTTGTTTCACTGCCTATACGACGCTTATCTTTGAATGATGTTTTAATCCAACAAAGACTGTTGCATTTTACGGGTAAATGTATTATGTTGCCTCTTGCTTTAGCCCTTCTGTTGCCTGTCAGGTGTCCGCTGTTTGCGGGCTACTGTCTCTCCGTTGACAATTGTGAGCGGAGTGGTCGGGAGTTTTGGCAGATGCCACAGAACGCGTCTTTATCCGATCCCTTCTCAGCGTCGGTTGGTTAGATTCGAGCGAATGCCTGGTGGGACAGACACACCGTGTGGCTACTTTACTCCACGATACCGCTCCTCCCCTTTTGCTTTGGCTTTCTACAGAGCCCTACAGCGCCTCTCACTTGTCTTTGTATAGAACTACATAAACTTACATCTTGGAAAGACTGCATCTTGGTAGCTTTATTTACTGCGGTGTTCACTAAAAAGCAGAAACATTCGTTGCGGAGAGCTGTGGAGTCGACCAAAAGCCCACCTGAGGTCAGGTGTCCAAACGGCGGGAAAAAATATATTATTTTGTGTCAATTAAATGGACCTTCTCCCAACATTTGAACATAATCCTACTAAGAATAATACATTTCAATAATTCATTTCTAAATTAATACAAATATATTTGTGATATTTTGGGCATGAAAAATACAAGAGGCCTAGGTTATAACATTCCTCTCAAATTTGATTTGGGAAAATTTAGAAATCCCCTCTAGCGCAATCAATAATGGAAGGAAATAACAGTCTGTCACAATAACGAAAACAAAGCCCTGCAATACATTTCAGAATAATTGTTTATATTTCTAGTTTTCCAGCTCTAGACCAGCAATATATGTATATTTATGCACCAGCAATATATGGATATGTATGCGCAGTGGCGTGTGTCGGGTTCGCCGCAGGGCCCCAGTTGCGCTACACTGCATTCCGTTGGGCTTCAACTGACCTGAACGTGTTTCTACAGCTGACCCACAACAGCGTCCAGAGGCCTCAGCAGGTAGCTACTACAGCATGCAATACAGTTTTTTTGTGTCGACTCAGGCACAAAAAGAGTGCTACATTTCTCAAGCTTCTTACAAGAGTTGCAAACACAGTATATTTCTGAAAAAATTACAATAATTTGTTATAGATGTTATCACATTTTAAAATGATTTAGATGATTTGTAGTATATTTTTTACGTCACCTTTTATTTATTTTGAAAATACCATGGTGTAAATTGTATATTTGGAAGTGCAATCTCTTTGAAAAATAATATTAATGAAACATCAATATTACAATTTGTGAGTGCTCTGTGCACACTAGAATAAAGCACGAGGACATTTTTCTTTATAGTAAAAATGTTGGCCTGTGGCAATTATTTTCAAGTCATAATCTAATTTTACAATTTAGTACTAAAGTACATTTAATTGACAGTAGAATAAAACGGATATACTGAAATAAAGTAGGCCTATCAATTGTTAATAGCCAAAAAGAGGACACACTCAGAAATACTGTAACCAGATAAAACTGCTGACCCTGTGCACCCTATGAAGTGAACAGAATCTCAAGGCGATAAACAGAAGTAATTGGGCCCAGGGGGGAGGGAAGGGAAGTAACCCACCACCTCATCTATAAGTGTAGCCATCTTTGTTTAAACCTCTTGCTGCTGATCTATTACTGCCTCAATATATCCGCAGGGGTACTATATTTCAAATGGCTAAGACAAAGGAGCATGTGTCCTAAACAACCTACCTTGATAAATAAGGGGGGGGGGTACACAAACGAAGACAAACCCCCCCCCCCCCCCAAAAAATGAGTGTATAAAAAACGAATGAACAATATAAAAAGAAACATTGGTTTGGATGGACTACTGAGTAAATATAACGTGTTAATCGTCTCAGCAAACCACCTGATTAATCAAAGACAATCTGACCCCCCCATCCACACACACAAAACAGAAAAACACTTTTTTCCTCAACAGCTTCAGTACGAATCCTAACTTCAATGCGTGACTGAGTGAACATTTGACTAAAGCAGAAGTAATTTCACACCTTTATGTGTGGCTAACAGTGAGGTGCAAGAAAGCAACAGTTCTGCATTTGTGTGCAAACTGCTGCTGATAGAACATGATGTCTGTCCTTGATAGTGGAGCTCACCAAGAGGAGCAATTGAATGGCTCCAGCATAGAAATAGAATCCATACCGCTGGGCTGATGGAACAAAGGTCGGGATGAAGAAAATGTGTGGCATAGTAGTGGTCTTGAATAAAGGTCTCTGCTATATAAAAGAAAGCATTCCAATACTGTGATAGGTCTACCATCGAATCGCCATTGTGATCATTTGGAGCTGCAAACAACTATATGAAAGGTACTTGTAAGTTCAAGAACTTGGTTAGTGTCTCTTATTCCATTATATTCAATAGGCGAAAACAATTGAACTGAAGATGTTTTGTAAAGATGACATAGAATTTTGTAGAGGATTGTAATATTTTCAGCCCTATTTCTGCATTAGTAAAATTAGAGGTATACGAGCAACTAACTTCACAGTTTTACCAGATCTTGTATCCCACCAACAGAACCCAAAAGGACAAGCATTGACATTATTAACAGTCAACACACTGTTCTGTCGTCAGTTACGTTAAGCTGCAGAATTAGAGTAAAGAATTGTGACAAAAAAATGAACACTTAGAAGGAAATTATTCAGAGACTCAGAGAGAGAGAGACAGAGAGCGACTCAGAGAGAGAGAGACTCAGAAAGAGAGAGACTCAGAAAGAGAGAGACTCAGAAAGAGAGAGACTCAGAAGAGAGAGAGAGACTCAGAAGAGAGAGACTTAGAAAGAGAGAAAGAGAGACAGAGACTCAGAAAGAGAGAGACTCAGAAAGAGAGAGACTCAGAAAGAGAGAGAGACTCAAAGAGAGAGAGAGAGAGAGACTCAGAGCAAGAGAGACATACTCAGAGCAAGAGAGAGACTCAGAGCAAGAGAGAGACTCAGAGCAAGAGAGAGACTCAGAGCAAGAGAGAGACTCAGAGCAAGAGAGAGACTCAGAGCAAGAGAGAGACTCAGAAAGAGAGAGACTCAGAAAGAGAGAGACTCAGAAAGAGAGAGAGAGAGAGACACAGAGAGAGAGACTTAGAAAGAGAGAAAGAGAGACAGAGAGACTCAGAAAGAGAGAGACTCAGAAAGAGAGAGAGAGACTCAAAGAGAGAGAGAGAGAGACACAGAGAGAGACTCAGAGCAAGAGAGACAGACTCAGAGCAAGAGAGAGACTCAGAGCAAGAGAGACAGACTCAGAGCAAGAGAGAGAGACTCAGAGCAAGAGAGAGAGACTCAGAGCAAGAGAGAGACTCAGAGCAAGAGAGAGAGACTCAGAGCAAGAGAGAGAGACTCAGAGCAAGAGAGAGAGACTCAGAGCAAGAGAGAGAGACTCAGAGCAAGAGAGAGAGACTCAGAGCAAGAGAGAGAGACTCAGAGCAAGAGAGAGAGAGACTCAGAGCAAGAGAGAGAGAGACTCAGAGCAAGAGAGAGAGACTCAGAAAGAGACTCAGAAAGAGAGAGACTCAGAAAGAGAGAGACTCAGAAAGAGAGAGACTCAGAAAGAGAGAGAGAGAGAGACACAGAGAGAGACTCAGAAAGAGAGACTCAGAGCAAGAGAGAGAGACTCAGAGCAAGAGAGAGAGACTCAGAGCAAGAGAGAGAGACTCAGAGCAAGAGAGAGAGACTCAGAGCAAGAGAGAGACTCAGAGCAAGAGAGAGACTCAGAAGAGAGAGACTTAGAGAGACAGAGAGACTCAGAAAGAGAGAGACTCAGAGCAAGAGAGAGAGACTCAGAGCAAGAGAGAGAGACTCAGAGCAAGAGAGAGAGAGAGACAGAGAGAGACTCAGAGAGAGAGACAGACTCAGAGCAAGAGAGACAGACTCAGAGCAAGAGAGAGAGACTCAGAGAAAGAGACTCAGAGAAAGATAGAGAGACTCAGAAAGAGAGAGAGAGACAGAAAGAGAGAGAGAGAGACTCAGAAAGAGAGAGAGAGAGAGACTCAGAAAGAGAGAGAGAGAGACTCAGAAAGAGAGAGAGAGAGACTCAGAAAGAGAGAGAGAGAGACTCAGAAAGAGAGAGAGAGAGAGACTCAGAGCAAGAGAGAGAGAGACTCAGAGCGAGAGAGAGAGAGACTCAGAGCGAGAGAGAGAGAGACTCAGAGCGAGAGAGAGAGAGACTCAGAGCAAGAGAGAGAGACTCAGAGCAAGAGAGAGAGACTCAGAGCAAGAGAGAGAGACTCAGAGCAAGAGAGAGAGACTCAGAGCAAGAGAGAGAGACTCAGAGCAAGAGAGAGAGACTCAGAGCAAGAGAGAGACTCAGAGCAAGAGAGAGACTCAGAGCAAGAGAGAGACTCAGAGCAAGAGAGAGAGAGAGACTCAGGAGAGACTCAGAGACTCAGAAAGAGAGAGACTCAGAAGAGAGAGCGAGCTACTCAGAGAGAGAGAGACAGAGAGAGACCGACTCAGAGAGCGAGAGAGAGCAACTCAGAAAGAAAGAGACCAGAAAGAGAGAGAGAGAGAGAGCGGCTCAGAGCGCGCGCGCGAGAGAGAGCGGCTCAGAGCGCACGCGCGAGAGAGAGCCCGAGCGGTGAGCGAGAGTCTCAGGGAGTGAGAGAGAGACTCAGAGAGAGCAAGCGACTCAGAGAGCGAGAGAGAGCAAGCGACTCAGAGAGCGAGAGAGAGCAAGCAACTCAGAGAGCGAGAGAGAGCAAGCAACTCAGAGAGCGAGAGAGAGCAAGCAACTCAGAGAGCGAGAGAGAGCAAGCAACTCAGAGAGCGAGAGAGAGAAAGCAACTCAGAGAGCGAGAGAGAGAAAGCAACTCAGAGAGAGAGAGACAGAAAGAGAGAGACCCAGCGAGAGAGCGACCCAGAAAGAGAGAGAGAGAGAGAGCGCAACTCTGAGAGCGACTTAGAGAGAGAGCGACTCAGAGACTCAGAGAGAGACTCAGAAAGAGAAAGAGACTCAGAGAGAGAGAGAGACCCAGTGAGAGAGCGACCCAGAAAGAGAGAGAGAGAGAGAGAGAGAGAGAGAGAGAGAGAGAGCAACTCAGAGACTCAGAAAGAGAGACTCAGAAAGAAAGAGAGAGACTCAGAAAGAGAGAGAAAGAGACTCGGAGAGAGAGATAAAGAGACTCGGAGAGAGAGAAAGAGACTCGGAGAGAGAGAGAAAGAGAGAGACTGAGTTCAATAATGCTGAAAACCACCATGTCTATGGCAATGCAAGCTAGGAAGGGAAAAACTTAAAGCGTCAAGTATTCTGATATCCAAAAGCCCTTTTTAAAAGGGGAAGACTTGAACTTGGCAAACATTCATTTACAATGACATTTACTTACCCCTTGAGATGATGGAAATATTTCCTGCCTGTGTCCTTGTTGGAAACAGTTTCTCATGCAAAAATATTCCTAATTTCAAACCCCAGGGCCCTTTGAATTTTTTTGTGACCCAATAGTGCCATTACACACAGGTGGCTAGTGCTGCACAGGCCTGTTTTAATAGACTTAATTTCTCATACAGCTGTGACATTGAAATATTTTTTCAGATGAGTAAAAATGTTAAATGAATATTCAGTTAATATATTCATAGGAGACATTCCATTCATTGAATATTCATCCCACCAATCTTCCTTCTAGAATCTGAGGACACACAAGCGAGCACACACATTCACCCCAAACCAATTATTGGGGGGGGGGGGGGGTGAATTCCCCAATGAGGTGAACACTAACTCACACCCCTAATGAAGCCACAGGTGTCTCAACCTCTCGACCAATGAACAGCTCTAATTGAGTAATTTCAAAGTGTGAGTTGTCAACTGGCTTTAGTTTACTTACTTCAGCCAGGAACTAAACCACCTATTTCCCCCAAATATCTCACCTCCAGAGTCAGATGAATTGGTTTGGTCCAGACTATGATTGGCTGAGGCACATTATTTTGTGGCTGGTTGAAGAAAACACCTCGGCTCTCTCCAGGGCCAGGAAAGGGCCTAGGTGTTCGGAGAGTGTGGAAAAAACTATCCAATATCTAGCTAGGTGTTTGGAAGGGGAAAACATCCAACATTAACACAGGACTTGTACTCAGGTGTTATGTTGCAAAAGCTGTTTTCTGTGTCTGAGAATACCCCAGAGTGAATAAGGCTGAGCAAAATGAGTCTTAGTGACATGCCATGTAGTAACAACTTTCCTTTTACGCCATTAGCTTTGGAGGATAATGGATGTGAAAAATAGCTGTTAAGAGCTTTCTGGAAGGAATGGTACTGCTCTGTCCAGAAGTGCCATATAAGAACGTGTTTTATCCGGTATGAGTGCCTCATATCACAAAAATCTACACAAGGCAACAAATGACATGAAGTGTATGTCATTACTCCTGTTAGGAGGAAGTAAAACTGTACGGAAGCCCATTCAGAACAACAATCAAATCAAATAAAATTTATTTATATAGCCCTTCGTACATCAGCTGATATCTCAAAGTGCTGTACAGAAACCCAGCCTAAAACCCCAAACAGCAAGCAATGCAGCTGTAGAAGCACGGTGGCTAGGAAAACCCCCCTAGAAATGCCAAAACCTAGGAAGAAACCTAGAGAGGAACCAGGCTATGAGGGGTGGCCAGTCCTCTTCTGGCTGTGCCGGGTGGAGATTATAACAGAACATGGCCAAGATGTTCAAACGTTCATAAATGATCAGCAGGGTCAAATAATAATAATCACAGTAGTTGTCGAGGGTGCAGCAAGTCAGCACCTCAGGAGTAAATGTCAGTTGGCTTTTCATAGCCGATCATTAAGAGTGTCTCTAGAGAGTTGAAAACAGCATGTCTGGGACAGGTAGCACATCCGGTGAACAGATCAGGATTCCATAGCCGTCAGACAAATAGGGAGTTATTAGCTATGTAAAAAATAGAGAGTTCTCATCATTATTATTCGTAGCCGTTTATTTACCACCACAAAATGAAGCTGGCACTAAGACCGCGCTCAACCAACTCTGTAAAGCCATAAGCAAAGAAGAAAATGCTCACCCAGAAGCGGCGCTCCTAGTGGCCTGGGACTTTAATGCAAGCAAACTTAAATTAGTTTTACCAAATTTTTACTAGCATGTCACATGTGCAACCAGGGGAAAAATAATCCTAGACCACCTTTACTCCACACAAAGAGACGCATACAAAGCTCTCCCCTGCCCTCCATTTGGCAAATCTGACCATAATTCTATCCTCCTGATTCCTGCTTACAAGCAAAAACGAAAGCAAGAAGTATCAGTGACTCGCTCAATACGGAAGTGGTCAGATGACGTGGAGGCTACACTACAGGACTGTTTTTTTAGCACAGATTGGAATATGTTCCGGGATTCATCCAATGGCATTGAGGAATACACCACCTCTGTAATCGACTTCATCAATAAGTGCATCGATGACATCGTCTCCACAGTGACTGTACTTACATATCCCAACCAGAAGCCATGGATTACAGGCAACATCCACATCGAGCTAAAGGCTAGAGCTGCCCCTTTCAAGGAGCGGGAGACTAATCTGGACGCTTCTAAGAAATCCCGCTATGCCCTCAGACGAACCGTCAAACAAGCAAAGCGTCAATACAGGATTAAGATTTAATCCTACTACACTGGCTCTGACGTTCATCGGATGTGGCAGGGCTCGAAAACTATTACGGACTATAAAGGGAAACCCAGACACAAGCTGCCCAGTGACGCGAGCCAACCAGACGAGCTAAATGCCTTTTATGCTCGCTTCGAGGCAAGCAACACTGAAGCATGCACGAGAGCACCAGCTGTTCTGGATGACTGTGTGATAACGCTCTCGGTAGCCAATGTGAACAAAACCTTTAAACAGGTCAACATTCACAAAGCCGCTGGGCCAGACAAATTACCAGGACGGGTACTCAAAACATGCGCGGACCAACTGTCACGTCTCTTCACTGACATTTTCAAACTCTCCCTGACCGAGTCTGTAATACCTACATGTTTCAAGCAGACCACCATAGTCCCTGTGCCCAAGAAAGCGAAGGTAACCTGCCTAAATGATTATCGCCTCGTGGCACTCACGTTGGTAGCCATGAAGTGCTTTGAAAGGCTGGTCATGGCTCCCATCAACAGCATCCTCCCTGACACCCTAGACCCACTCCAATTCGTATATGGCCCCAATAGATGACGCAATCTCAATCGCGCTCCACACCGCCCTTTCTCAACTGGACAAAAGGAACACCTATGTGAGAGTGCTGTTCATTGACTACAGCTCAGCGTTCAAAACCATAGTGCCCACGAAGCTCATCACTAAGCTAAGGACTCTGGGACTAAACATCTCCCTCTACAACTGGATCCTGGACTTCCTGATGGGCCACCCCAGGTGGTAAGGGTAGGCAACAACACGTCTGCCATGCTGATCCTTAACACTGGGGCCCCTCAGGGGTGTGTACTTAGTCCCCTCCTGTATTCCCTGTTCACCACGACTGTGTGGCCAAACACAACTCCAACACCATCATTAAGTTTGCTGACGACACAACATTGGTAGGCCTGATCACCGACAACGATGAGACGGCCAATAGGGAGGAGGTCAGAGAACTGGCAGTGTGGTGCCAGGACAACAACCTCTCCCTCAATGTGAGCAAGACAAAAGGAGCTGATCGTGGACTACAGGAAAAGGCGGGCCTTGGAGTCCACATCACCAACAAACTATCATGGTCCAAACATACCAAGACAGTTGTGAAGAGGGCAACACATTTTCCCCCTCAGGAGACTGAAAAGATTTGGCATGGGTCCCTAGATCCTCAAAAGGTTCTACAGCTGCACCATTGAGAGCATCCTGCCCGGTTGCATCAAGTCTACACTTGTTGTATTCGGCGCATGAGGCAAATAAAGTGTGATTTGATTTGAATATGAGAAACAAGCCTTAAACAGTATCTCTCCAGATTTAACACATACACTCTCCCTTAAAGGAGAAATCTACAGTTGCTACATACATTTTTGTCATATATTCAATATCACAATGAATTAATGATACTGTATGCACCCATTGATTCTTGAAGAACACAACTTATGATCTTAGTTCAGCTGTCATATCAGTGCGCGTCATATCAGAGACATTACTGTGCAGCTGTATTCATCGACCTGGCCAAGGCTTTCGAATCTGTCAATCACAACATTCTTATTGGCAGACTCGACAGCCTTGGTTTCTCAAATGATTGCCTCGCCTGGTTTACCAACTACTTCTCTGATAGAGTTCAGTGTGTCAAATCGGAGGGCCTATTGTCCAGACCTCTGGCAGTCTCTATGGGTGTGCCACAGGGTTCAATTCTCGGGCCGATCAATGATGTCGCTCTTGCTGCTGGTGATTCTCTGATCCACCTCTACGCAGACGACACCATTCTGGCCCCTCTTTGGACACTGTGTTAACTAACCTCCAGACGAGATTCAATGCCATACAACTCTCCTTCCGTGGCCTCCAACTGCTCTTAAACGCAAGTAAAACTAAATGCATGCTATTCAATCGATCACCGCACCTGCTCGCCCGTCCAGCATCACTACTCTGGACGGCTCTGACTTAGAATACGTGGACAACTACAAATACATGGGTGTCTGGTTAGACTGTAAACTCTACTTCCAGACTCACATCCAGACTCGCATCTCCAATCCAAAATCCAAAATTAAATCTAGAATCGGCTTCCTATATTGCATCCTTCACTCATGCTGCCAAACATACAAACATTTTTATTTTTTATATTACCCCTTTTTCTCCCCAATTTCATGGTATCCAATTGTTGTTGTAGCTACTATCTTGTCTCATCGCTACAACTCCCGTACGGGCTCGGGAGAGACGAAGGTTGAATGTCATGCGTCCTCCGATACACAACCCAACCAGCCGCACTGCTTCTTAACACAGCGCGCATCCAACCCGGAAGCCAGCCGCACCAATGCTTCGGAGGCTACACCGAGCACCCGGCAACCTTGGTTAGCGCGCACTGCGCCCGGCCCGCCACAGGAGTCGCTGGTGCACGATGAGACAAGGACATCCCTACCGACCAAGCCCTAGGCCAATTGTGCGTCGCCCCATGGACCTCCCGGTCGCGGCCGGTTACGACAGAGCCTGGGCGCGAACCCAGGGACTCTGATGGCACAGCTGGCGCTGCAGTACAGCGCCCTTAACCACTGCGCCACCCGGGAGGCCTGCCAAGCATACTCTCGTAAAACTGACCATCCTACCGATCCTCGACTTCGGTGATGTCATCTATAAAATAGCCTCCAACACTCTACTCAACAAACTGGATGCAGTCTATCACAGTGCCATCCGTTTTGTCACCAAAGCCCCATACACTACCCACCATTGCGACCTTTACGCTCTCGTTGGTTGGCCCTCGCTTCATACTCGTCGCCAAACCCACTGGCTACAGGTTATCTACAAGTCTCTGCTAGGTCTCTGCTAGGTAAAGCCCGCCTTATCTCAGCTCACTGGTCACCATAGCAGCACCCACTAGTAGCACGCGCTCCAGCAGGTATATCTCACTGGTCACCCCCAAAGCCAATTCCTCCTTTGGTCGTCTTTCCTTCCAGTTCTCTGCTACCCATGACTGGAACGAATTGCAAAAATCTCTGAAGCTGGAGACTCATATCTCCCTCACTAGCTTTAAGCACCAGCTGTCAGAGCAGCTCACAGATCACTGCACCTGTACATAGCCCATCTGTAAACAGCCCATCTATCTACCTACCTCATCCCCATACTGTATTTATTTATTTATTTTGCTCCTTTGCACCCCAGTATCTCTACTTGCACATTCATCTTCTGCCGATCTACCATTCCAGTGTTTAATTGCTATAATGTAATTACTTTGCCACCATGGCCTATTTATTTCCTTAACTTACCTCATTTACACTCACTGTATATAGACTTTTTGTTTTCTTTTGTTCTACTGTATTATTGACTGTATGTTTTGTTTATTCCATGTGTAACTCTGTGTTGTTGTATGAGTCGAATTGCTACGCTTTATCTTGGCCAGGTCGCAGTTGCAAATGAGAACTTGTTCTCAACTAGCCTACCTGGTTAATTAAAGGTAAAATAAAATAAAAATCAGTGCGCCCATCAGAACCCAAAATATAAGCTTGTTTAACTCCAATGTTTGTAAACAAAGGAAACGTAAACAAACACTTTATAGCCTCAAAACATGGTTAAAACTATCATTTTAATATCATGGATGGTCAGTCCTTGTCTATGGATTTGAGAGTGGTTTAATTTCTCCAGCCCCATCCCTCAGATTTTTACCGAAAGTTGTGGGGAGGACGCTTTGTTATTGTTTCAACTCAAATGGACCATTAAGGGCTTTTCAGAGAGCCATAGTATACTTCTAAGATATTTACTGCAGGTGGTTCAGCCATCAGCCGTGACCAACAATCAACACATGATGCAATACACTTTCTACATCCCTCCAAAGTGGCAAATTACAAACAACATGACCACCAACCATCTACAGCCACAGTCCACTCAGTCATCACTACATGGAATCCTGTGGCACTACCTATCATCAGCTAACACACATTAGAGGAAGACAACAAGACAAACAAGCCAATAGTGCACCACCCTCTACAATTGCTCAAAACCGATTTCAAAACACCTAGTACTGAGGCAACCTGTAACCTTCTCTGTCTCTCTCTCTCCTGTTTCACCCGACCTTGCCCACGCACTGTAACATATAAAGCCTCTAATGTTTGATCAATGCTTCAAATGACTCCGGATTGCTGCAATTAGAAAATAGGTCCTCAGAAAGCTATTTTAGGGCCTCCGCTATCACAGGGAAAGGCAACAGAGAGGATAATTGTGTATTGACAAAAGGGTGCAAGAAAAAAGGGGAGAGACGGAACACAAGACCTACCTCTTTCCAATTGACTTTGTCATCTTGAGGCTCTGATTACATTGTGTACTGACTAGATAATTGGCCAATCCCTGACGCAAATAATGCTCATATTCTTTGGTGAAACATCAAACACAGACACCCGCATTGCATAACATAATGAAATATCTATTTTCATGTATCTCCTTTTGTAAGTGGTTTGTGTTAGTTCAGTAATAAGAACAAGTTCGGTGAATGGATGCAGTTGTTGAACACTGTCATGTTGTGGTTCAGTGGGTTATTATCCAGTGGGATGTGTGGTTATAATATATATATATATATATATATATATATATATATATATATATATATATATATATATATATATCTATATATATACAGTACCAGTCAAAAGTTTGGACACACCTACTCATTCAAGGGTTCTTCTTTGTTTTTACTATTTTCTACATTGTAGAATAATAGTGAAGACATCAAAACTATGAAATAACACATATGGAATCATGTTGTAACCAAAAAAGTGTTAAACAAATCTAAATATTTGAGATTTGAGATTCTTCAAAGTAGCCACCCTTTGCCGTGATGACAGCTTTGCACACTCTTGGCATTCTCTCAGCCAGCTTTGTGAGGTAGTCACCTGGAATGCATTTAAATTAACAGCTGTGCCTTGTTAAAAGTTAATTTGTGGAATTTATTTTCTTCTTAATGAGTTTGTATTGTGACGTGGTAGGGGTGGTATACAGAAGATAGCCCTATTTGGTAAAATACCAAGTCCATATTATGACAAGAACAGCTCAAATAGGCAAAGAGAAACAACAGTCCTTCATTACTTCTTATTGGTGTCCAGAATCCCTCAGGGTCTCTCTTAATGCCTGTCAGTTGAAGTGATCTATAATATTTATCTCCGGCATTCACTCAATTTTATGTTTTTCACTAGGCCTATTCCATATTAAAAAATCAACAACCTTCGAATCCTATACATTAAGCTCTTCATAGATCCATAACCTTTTTAAACCTACTTTTTCACTCATAATACCTGTGTGTACTTCATACTCCTAAACATGCAGGCATATCTTGTGGCATGCCTCTACTGTGACATGTATTCTGTTTGAAATCAGCTTGTTGACCTTTTTCCGACCACACAAAACAAGAAAATGGAGGGCATTTTTCAATCAGTCATGGAAACAGGCTACTGTCCTCTCTAGTCATCGCCCATTAGACTCCATTTCTGTTAGTGAGCGCCATCTAGTTGTGTACTGAATATGCTACAACTGGACATTGTCAGTTATTGTGTCTCTTACTGGCCATATGTTTTCCCTGTAACTCATGGTGTCTTGAAAGTTCATATACTGACTTAATTGAGGGTTTTGGACATGTGGAGAGTAACTGTGTGAAGTAATGTATTAAGAGAGATTGAAGTTGAAAAAGTTATTTTGAACCCTACAGCTATTTGGATCTTGCTCATGTGTTTGCATAATGCACATAAAAATCCTTCATAAACAGACCCTAAACCTGTAACAAATATCTGTAGGGCCGTAAGTCTGCACATCACTTCACATATGGCCAACAGATCTACCTAAGTGAATTCATGTTCCATCCAATCTCTCTCTCTCTCTCTTTCTCAGCGGGCCTGAGCTCAGAGCCAGCCTCAGCTCAACGGATGGAAGGAACACAACAGAGGCCATCTGTTGCCTGTGTGTTTGCTTTGGTGCCCTGCCACAAGGAGCTCCACCAGGGGACCCACGGGAGTCTGTACACAGAGCTGCACCAGGGGACCAGCACACAGAAGCACCTCACGTCTGTTACCTCGTGTGCGGGATTTCAGTGTTCCACCGACCAGCAGCAGCAATTATAAAGCTGTGTAGGGAAATAATCTAAGTGTGTGAGGGGACCAACACGGGTTATATAACCAAGCTACCGACGTTGATTTGCCCAGGTTGGCAAAATAAAACAACTTTCACTGTAAATAATGGGTAGTTGTTCCCTCGTGTCACTGAAGCTCTACTAGTTAATTGAATTGCAGTGCAGATTGAAAATAAGGAGAGATAGAGAGAGAAAAGAGAGAGCGGAGAATGCTGTTTTACTTGACGAGAAAATAAAGTATTGTTATTGTTAAGCTGTATCCTAAATCGGTTATGGTCAGTTCTTGTCTTGAATTACAAGTACACTCTTGGAAAAAAAATGAACAAAATGGTTCTTTGGTCATCCCCATAGGAGAACCCTTTTTGGTTCCAGGTAGAACACTCGAGTTCCATGTAGAAACATCTTTGGAAAGGGTCCACAATGAACCCAAAAGGGTTCCACCTGGAACCAAAAAGGTTCTTCAAAGGGTTGTCCAACGGGGACAGTCAAATAACGTTTCTATGCCCAAGATAGCACCTTTTTTTCCTAAGAGTGTAGAGAAATGAAAACTCAAATCTGTGCACCATAACGGCAGGTTTAGACCAGGGAGACCAGATGTTACACAGGGTTGACTTCACCCAAGAGAAACCTTTGCAATTGTAGAAACATCTTGAAGCCTTTTTCAAGACATCATCAGAAAACCACCAATGCAATGTAGCATGACATAATTCTATTTCATCTGGAGCATGTTTAGTTACACAATAAGTGGTAACAGTTTGCCTACACTGTGGATAAATATTTAGATGTATGTAATTACTAACGTTGTTAATATACATGAGTAATGATAAAGATTGATTAACAACACTTTACTAATGATTATTCAAATATCCGATGGGTTGTTTATAAACATTTCTAATCATTTTAATACTGTAAGTGTTACGACCTGAATTCACCAGAAGAGATGGGCTCGGGACAGGGTTGGGAAAGAGATGTCGGTTCAACTCCCAGGAGCATCAGTGCGGAGAACTTGCTGCCTGTGTGTTAAAGGCATTTAACCTGCAGCACCTCAGAAGAAACATCCTGTAGTATACATTGAATAAATGTTGCTAGGCAGAAGAGTGGAGGCCGTGTAAACTGCTTTGGATTAAAGCACCCACCCAGCAAAGAACCCTGCATGCCATCAATTATTAACTTTTAAATGTTTTGTTCTCTGCTTTGTTTTTCACAAATACTTAAAATCAGCTTCCAGAAAGTCTAGGCCTACTTCATTATTCACCATCTGTGTGACACAGAGATAATGCCTAGATGTGCATTTTGTGAATATTTTGTAGTCTATGTAAACAGCAGATAAATAATTGATGTCATGCCGGGATTGATTAATGTATCGCAGATGAGGGGTTGTGTGTGTGTGTGTGTGTGTGTGTGTGTGTGTGTGTGTGTGTGTGTGTGTGTGTGTGTGTGTGTGTGTGTGTGTGTGTGTGTGTGTGTGTGTAAAGGGCCGGCTCTAGCCTTTTGGGGGCCCTAAGCTAAATGTTGTTGGAGGGGCCCCGATCTCACAGACAAAACGTTTTGGTGGCACCCCTCTTGACGGCAAAGAGAAAAAATGTAAGTTTTAGAGTTAATTTCCTGCAATTCTACACATTTTGCCATGACTTATGCCATGTTAGTATAATATCTGAGTGAGAATGACTTACAAAATCAAGTTCAGATAGCTGGCTAGACTAACTTACCAATCAAAAATGTTTTAGCTGACACAGGCTAATTGAGTGACTGTAAATTACCCATATAACAAGAGAAAAACTGCTGTTGTGCAACCAAATTTCGAAATTGCACATTGTGTATTCTACTATCCAAACTCTCAACAGTAAGTTGAGACCCGGCTAAGTAAAATAAAAAACATTAAACAAAAAAAACTTTGGCTGGGGCCCATAGGGCCCTGCTTATGTCGTTCAGTGGCTAGGGCCGGCCCTGTGTGTGTGTGTGTGTGTGTGTGTGTGCGTGTGTGTGTGTGTGTGTGTGTGTGTGCGTGTGCGTGTGTGTGTGTACATGCTTGTGAAAAGGTAAACGTGTCTGGTTTTATTCACTAAATAATGGTAGTGATGATAGATAGCGGTGGTTCGGATAAATATCAGAGGAAAAAGAGGCAAAAATACTTACAAAAAAGAGAAACGATGAACAATAAATTAATTTCTCCCAAGAATTGAAAAAACAAATTGAATTCAAAATCAGGACTAGGCCTTATAGGAAACAGGGCCAGGCTACGGATATGCCTACTGTGAAATCAATATAAAGGTTTGGACACACCTACTCATTCAAGGGTTTTTCTTTATTTTTACTATTTTCTACATTGTAGATCTCAAATATAAAATATATTTTGATTTGTTTAGCACTTTTTTGGTTTCTACATGATTCCAAATGTGTTATTTCATAGTTTTGATGTATCCACTATTATTCTACAATGTAGAAAACAGTCAAAAATAAATAACGTTTAGAGCGCACACTGGCGTTCTGACCTCACAACGGCAGCAAGCACCCAAGCTAACTGGCTAATGTTGGCTAGCTTGCTAGCTACTTCCAGACACAAATGAGATAACATTTGACGAGAGCGCTCTGAAATCGGAGTAGGTAGCCAGATTGAATTTACGAATGGGCCCTAAGGGTGCCAGAGCGATGGTCAGAGTGAGGTGTTCTCTCATTTACAGTACCAGTCAAAGTTTGGACACACCTACTCATTCCAGGGTTTTTCTTAATTTTTACTATTTTCTACATTGGAGAATAAGAGTAAAGACATCAAAACTATGAAATAACACATATTGAATAATGTAGTAGCTAAAAAAGTGTTAAACAAATCAAAATATATTTTATATTTGAGATTCTTCAAAGTAGCCACCCTTTGCCGTGATGACAGCTTTACAAGGTCCAGGGCAGAACGTTGGGACAGAACAGCCCCCACTCTGACATCCGAAGCATCGGCCTCCACCACGAACTGATGGGAAGGGTCCGGATGAACCAGGATCAGAGACGTGGTGAAGCGGTGTTTAAGGTCCCGGAATGCCCGGTCCGGAACACCCGGTCCGTGGACCATGTGAACGGAACCTTGGTAGAGGCAAGGGCAGACAGGGGGATCCAGGATGGCGGTATTGCCATCAGATGGGGGGAGACCCATGACAAAGTTCAGGGAGATGTGAGATCAGGGGCGATGAGGGATGGGCAGAGGTTAGAGGAGGCCAGCCGGAGCTTGTTGAGATGTCTTGTTTCGTGCACAGATCATGCAGGTGGCGACGTCTGGAACCATGGTAGGCCACCAAAAGCGTTGCCGTGATAAAAGTTGGTGAACCCCCAGAAGTGTTGCAGCTGCACCCTGGATGAAGGCTGAGGTCAATCCACCACCACTTTCACCTTCTCGGGATACATCTTGACGCTCACAGCAGAGATGATGTAGCCCAGAAAGGGAATGGTGGAGCAATGGAACTCACATTTTTCCACCTTAACGAACAACTGGTTCTCCAGAAGGCGCTGGAGAACCTTCCGGACATGGCGGGAGCGGGAGAAGATGAGGATGTCATCAATGTAGACGAAGACGAACCGGTTCAGTATGTCATGGAGAACGTCATTCTCCAGAGACTGGAACACGGTGGGGGTGTTGGTGAGGCCAAAGGGCATGACTAGATATTTGTAGTGGCCGCATTCGTCCCCCTCTCGTATCCGCATCAGGTGGTAGGCGTTACTTAGATCCAGCTTGGAGAACACAGTGGTCCCCTGGAGTGGCTTGAAGGCTGAGGAAATGAGTGGTAGTGGATAACAGTTCTTAACCGTGATGTCATTGAGTCCCCTGTAGTCAATGCATGGGCGGAGGGTCTTGTCCTTCTTCTCCACAAAGAAGAACCCTGAGCCAGCGGGAGAGGAAGAGGGATGGATAAATCCAGTAGCTAGGGAGTCCCCAATGTGGTACTCCATCGCCTTGGTTTCAGGTCCCGGAAGTGGCCCTGGACTTGCTGAACACCTCCCGGGGGTCCTGGTACTCAACGGGAATGGCAGAGAGATTCAGAACCACCTCCTTAGGACCCAGGAAGACGTTACGGGGCAGGTTGCGCCGACTTCAGACAATGGGCGTGGCAGAACGGACTTCAGTCCAAAAAGCTCTAATCGGCCCAAGAGTCAATGAGGACCTGGAGAGATTTGGACTGGTTTCCTCATTGCAGAATTATATGAAAAGGGGTGCGAGTAAGGGAAGCAGAAAAGTTCCCCATATGACCCACCAGAGTACTTGCTCCTTCCGGTGAGCTTGGTCTTTTACCGGGCACAAGGACACAAAATGACCAAAAGTCCCATAATACAGACAGCTCCATGTGCTGATCCGGTGTTTCCATTCCGCAGGCGACAGCCCAGCCCTGCCTAGGTGCACAGGAAAGGAAGACCCAGTTACCTCTGCTGCAGAGGATACGTTTATTAGAGTTACCAGCCTCAGAAATTTCAGCCCAAATAAATGCTTCAGAGTTCAAGTAACAGACACATCTCAACATCAACTGTTCAGAGGAGATTGCATAAATCAGGACTTCATGGTCGAGTTGTTGCAAAGTAACTAAAGGACACCAATAAGAAGAAAAGACTTGCTTGCAGAGTAGTTGAACAGATGATCTCCACATGTGTGGTTCCCACCGTGAAGCATGGAGGAGGAGGTGTGATGGTGTGGGGGTGCTTTGCTGGTGACACTGTCAGTGATTTATTTAGAATTCAAGGCACACTTAACCAGCATGGCTACCACATCTTTCTGCAGCAATACTCCATCCCCTCTGGTTTGCGCTTAGTGGGACTATCATTTGTTTTTCAACAGGACAATGACCCAACACACATCCAAGGCTGTGTAAGGGCTATTTGACCAAGAAGGAGAGTGAAGGAGGGCTGCATCAGATGACCTGGCCTCCACAATCACCCGACCTCAACCCAATTGAGATGGTTTGGGATGAGTTGGACCGCAGAGTGAAGGAAAAGCATCCAACAAGTGCTCAGCAACTGCTTCAAGACTGTTGGAAAATAATTCCAGGTGTAGCTGGTTGAGAGAATTCCAAGTGTGTGCGAAGCTGTCATCACAGTAACGGGTGGCTACTTTGAAGAATCTCAAATCTCAAATATATTTATATTTTCTTTGTTACAATATGATTCCATATGTGTTATTTCATAGTTTTGATGTCTTCACTATTATTCTACAATGTAGAAAATATTCAAAATAAAGAAAAACCCTTGAATGAGTAGGTGCGTCCAAACTTTTGGCTGGTTCTGTATGTCTGGAAGTAATTAGCAAGCTAGCTAACTTTAGCCAGTTAGCTTGGGTGCTTGACTGCCCATGTGAGGTAAGAACTCTCGAATCAATCCTACTCCTCTGCCAGAGCATCCAGTGTGCTCTCTAAACGCTCCGAGAGCGAAGCGCTCAGAATTTATGAACGGACAATCTGACAAAACTCTGGATTTAAGAACGCCAAGAGCGCACTCTGAGTGCTCTTTGGCACTCCAGAGTGAATTTACAAATGAACTTGGGTGCCATTGTGATGCCATCACAGTGCGTGTTTGTTTTATTGTGAGTAGGGCCTCTTACTTTTAATCATGCAACCAATTCCTTCCTTTATTTGGGGTACGCCGTACCGGTAAAACATGAGCAATAATGAAAACAAAAGAAAACTGTAGGCTACTACACCACTATGTATTATTACTGCATGTCAGAGGCATGGAAAAGAGAGAATGGACATGAAAACCGGTGGTAAAGCCTACGCTCCAAAATATGATATGGTGGGGCCTCCCGGGTGGCGCAGTGGTCTAGGGCACTGCATCGCAGTGTTGGGTTCGAGCCCAGGCTCTGTCGCAGCCAGCCGTAAGTGTAGACCCTACAGTGAAATGCTTACTTACAAGCCCTTAACCAACAATGCCGTTTTAAGAAAAATACCTCAAAATAAAGAAGAAATAAAAGTAAGAGTCAATGTGTCAATGTGTGGGGGCACCGGTTAGTCGAGGTAATTGAGGTAATATGTACAGTTGAAGTCAAAAGTTTACATACACCTTAGCCAAATACATTTAAAGTCAGTTTTTCACCATTCCTGACATTTAATCCTAGTAAAAATTCCCTGTCTTAGGTCAGGTAGGATCACCACTTTATTTTAAGAATGTGAAATGTCAGAATAATAGTAGAGTGAATGATTTATTTCAGCTTTTATTTCTTTCATCACATTCCCAGTGGGTCAGAAGTTTACATGCACTGATGTCAAGCAAAGAGGCACTGAGTTTGTAAGGACAGAGAAATAACATCTCTATGGGTCAAGTCATAGAATTATATTTAGAATCCCTATTCATTCAATAGCATCTCTGTGGGTCTAGTCATTGTCGTGTCTTTACGAGTTACATTTTCTATTTATTGCAAGCTGTTTTTCCACAATATACAAAGCTAATTTAATAGAGACATTGGCGATTTTATCAGCGTTATCACATTGAAAATATTTGGATATGTTGTTGACATTGAACTGATTTTAAAGCCTACTAACCAGATGTGTTAAAAGTGTGTTTAATTTGTAGCATAGGCATATGAATTGGGATGCTATTATGTTCTGTTCTGCCAACTATTACATGAGAAAAAAATTGCCCCAAGGCCAAACCTCTTGCCAATCCCTGCTTTACACTATTCTAGTTTAGCGGGGATAGGCGGGGGGTTTGTCTCGCCTAGGACGGCAGAACGTACAGTTCTGCTGTGCTGCATATACATTTTTGGGGGCCAAGCACGTGCACACACAGGAGGTCCCATACTGGGAAGAAATGAGGCACGACATCTGCCCGATGGAGCGTGTCCGCGATTTAATGTCATCTGAGTCAGCTCTCCATACTCGTCCTGAGGTGCGTGCTAGCCGTCTGGTGACGACTGTGCCAGCCCCACGCACCAGGCCTCCTGTGCGCCTCCCCAGCCCTGCATGTCCTGTGCCAGCTTGGCGCTACAGATCTCCAATACGTGCTCTGAGCCCGGTGCGCTACATTCCAGCTACCCGCATCTGCCGGGCTAGGGTGAGGATCCAGCCAGGATGGATGATGCCAGCCCTTCTCTCCAGACCTCCAGTGCGTCTCCTCGGGCCAGGATATCCTGCGTCGGCTCTGCGCACTGTGTCTCCAGTGCGTCTGCACAGCCCAGTGCGTCCTGTACCTGCGCCCCGCATGTGCCGGACTAAAGTCACCATCCAGCCAGGACGGGTTGTGCAGGCCCTTAGTTCAAGACCTCCAGTGCGCCTCCACGGCCCGGTCTATCCTCTATCCCACGGAACAGGCCTCCAGCAGGTCTCCCCAGCCTGGTGAGTCCGGCGCCCGCCGCCAGAGTCTCCCGCCTGTCCGGTGCCCGCCGCCAGAGTCTCCCGCCTGTCCGGCGCCCGCCGCCAGAGTCTCCCGCCTGTCCGGCGCCTGCCGCCAGAGTCTCCCGCCTGTCCGGCGCCCGCCGCCAGAGTCTCAAGCCTGTCCGGCGCCCGCCACGAGGGTCCCCGTTTCCACGTTTCGCAATTTCCTAACATATTGTACATTTTGAAAATTCGTAACATAGAATATGAATTGTTATGCAAAACATATTATACAAGATTAATGATGGACACTTACAATTAATACATACCATACGAAAAGTAACATACCATACTAAATGGAGTGTGCCAGATTTACGTACAGAATAATAAGAAATGCTCTTAGACCAGGTTGTCCTATCTGGGATCATCGAAATATAAACTGCAGAAAGTCCATCCAACAACGTGTATGGCAGTATGTATGCAGTGTTGTTTATGCAACTTCTGTTGGTAAAACTGGAAGAATCTACATGTGATGGGACTCTAGCTGCTACCTTCTCAGAAATGCAACACATAACCCAAACATGATAGTTTTTATAGTCACCAGCAGAGAGCAGAGTAGCACAGTTATGCTTTACCCATGTGCTGGTAGCACTTCACTGTGTAAACTGGTGAGAAATTATCCTGAACATCTTCAGGATTTGTAGGTTTCTGCTTGTCTATAAATATAATTCCAACCTTGTCTAGTAATCAATTATAGGAAATCAATAAGTTCATAACCCTCAATGTAGCCTACAATATACTTATATACTCTAATGTTGACAATGGAAAAAGGCTATTTGCTAGAAAAAATAATTGATGGTCATAAAATGATGCTTAGGTAAGTGATTGAGAGGGCATCGCCATTCCATATGAGTCATGTCTGTGTATGTTTAATCCGGACAGAGAGTCTTTATCTGCAGCCTATACCACAGCAGTTGTCCCGTTTTCCTTTCTCCGATGGACATTAATCAGGATTACTCTGCACGACATGACAGGTGCAGCACCAACAACAACACACACTCACCAGATGATGTTCACCACTAGAGGGACAAATAAGATGTGAAGTGCTTTCCTGTAGTGAGATTCAATGAGAGAAGGAGGTCAATCAGAGAAGCAAGGAGCGCTCAGGTGGTCTATCAAAAATATTGCCATGGCGAAATTGACAGAAAATGTATTTTGGGAACTCTTGCAGGGGTAGAGTACTACCAGGAAATGGTTTAGTGAAGAGCTTTTAACATGATTGTGTGATTGTTTTTCTAATATCTGCGAAGTTGAGAGGAGGTTAAGAGATGAAAGTTAGTCTTTTTCCACATATATTCCGTGCATATCTGATAGCAAAGCGCAAATGGATCGTTTTGTTGAGGGAACAATGTGAAAATCATACTTTTCTAAAGGACCTTACTAATGGCGCTGCCTGGTAGAAGCATCTCAATATCTCATTACACTTGTCCTGTCTGTCAGCCAGGCGATGGGCACCACAGTCACAGTTGTAATGTTATTCAAGGGTAAATAGTTTCTATCCTTTCTGTCCTTATCTGCTCTCAGATCACAACAAAATGACCCCAGCACCATAAACCTTTAAATCTAGATCTGTTGGATAATCCGACAGCGGGCTTCCGCCAAATGTAGCCGCCTCAGTAACTATGCCTTCTGTCTGTGCTGCAGGACACTGGGAAAGGGAGAACATTTGATGCATTTGTAGTGTGTCTGTCTGTCCTCCTCTGTCTACTCAACAGGCTGAGAGAATTCTCTGACCTGTGACTTTAGAGGACAGTGGTTATGTTTGTCAGGTATAACTGTCTCCTGAGAGAGAGGCTATATGAGAGAGAGGCTATATACAAACTCTACTAAACTTATTTCAATGTATGGAATCAATTGGGAGTTTCTGGATTTTGGGTAAACTTCTCATTCAAAGAAGCTTACCACTCAAAATTGATCATATAGTGACACTTTCTGTATTTTCTAAGTTTTATGTCTTGAAAACTTGATTATTGACATGCAAAACATTTTGGGACTGTATCAACAGTGGACTAATGAAACAAATATCAAAATAGTGGTTTGGTGTTCTCATTTCCTTTAAGCATTGAGACATTCTGGAGTGTGTTTAGGTGCTCCTCAGCCAAAGATGTTTGAAGTGGTCATACTATACTGTACTCCAGTAAAATGAAGACGTTATCACTGAGGCCTTCCTGAGCATTTATTTTTCTTTAGACATGATGAATTCCCTGATAGACAGCACTTTGTAATAACCATAAGGGGGCTTGTGTAAAAATATACAGAGGAATAATGTTATGAAGAATCCATATCTAAGGTGTGCTAGGAGAATAATCAAACCAAATGTGCAGTTCACAATTTATTTACTGAATTAATTTGGACAAAACACCAAAATCTATTACATTTTACAATCAGAACATCCGAGGCAGAATTCCCACCATGCACCACTCCCCTCCAAAACAAAAACAAGAGGACTTCTAAGCATTAGCACCAAATCAGCACCAATGCAAATAAGGGCAGCTCATTCTACGAAACAAAATAAAAGCAATAGTCAGTTTTAAAAGTGACTCAAAATAGCACATTTCCGATAACATTTTCACTTGTGTTTTGACTTTTATAAAAAAAAGTAGCTTATTTTGTTTCACCCTGCTAGGCAGGCTATAGCATTCATAGGGTGCATGCCAAGGACTAGTTAATAAAAACACAAATTCAAGTAACATTGAGATACGACAAAACATGTCCACTGGTATCCATTCAGAACAGGACAGTTTTACAGGACCTACGCAGGCAGTAGAAAATGAACATGGGCTACTGCAGACCATGTTACTGTGATGGTATTTTTTAATAACTGGTGTCAAGTTCAAAATAAAATATATTAAGGGGTGACCGAAGTTGGCATGGGTGGTGGGGGCAGAGAAATACTGGCACAAAAGTTGAATTGTTTATTCTAAAAACTTTGGACAGATTTTTTCCCCATCATGTCCTGTGTCCAAACTATTGCCTTTAATATACATGAAAAAGGAATCTCTGAAAAAGAAAAACCCTGCAATTTTTTTGTATTTTTAAATATATATATATATTTATATTTATACTGTTGTTACAATTTAAATAAAATGTTAAGTTTTCCTCTCCTACAAATGAAAAGCTAAACTTAAATAGAGAAAGCGAGTCTAGAGAGGTGGAATTGATTGTTCACCTAACCTAACCTAACCTAAACAAATCAAGTGCATTATGCCATTAGTGGAGGCATAACGGGAGAGGGAGGTTACAAATGAAGGTTAAGCAGAAGATATCAAAGCAGCATTAATAATTTAATGGAATAGCTTAATACAACAAGGTGATATCAGACTTCAAACATAGCCGTATTATTAAATGACAAATTGATGGTGGTGGAAGATAGTCTTTTTTAAAGAAATGCACATGATGAGTGGGGGAGAGAAATAAGGCTACACAGAAAAAGATGATGAAGTACACACATTTCTGAAGACATAAAATAGTTTAGTCAGTATCCATATACTATGTCAATGAAAGAGCTTTATAACCTAGGTTCAAAGGTCATCTTAGGTAATGAGAGACAAACACTGAGTGACAAAACAAAAATGAGGTCATCTGTCCTGATGATTGTTGGAACAGAGGAGGTAGAAGTTGGCCCTGACCACAGGTCCAGGGTCAGATATTGTTTCATCCTCATAATGGTTAAGGTGAGGATTGAGGGTTATATGATCTGATCCTAGATCTTTGGTTAGTGGGTAACTTCTACCTGGATGTGTGAGAGCGCATAGAGGAGTGGTGTTCTTGTTCTCCTTGGCTGAGGTTTTTGTCCCTTCGTGCTTTTTGCAGCGTCACAACATGGTGTATGTCTCTACTTTTAAAAGCACCACTTAAAAAAACGAACAACAAAAGATAATGTTTGCTACATTGTTTGCATGTCCAGTGGCGGCAACCCCTCTTAACAGAAGTCCCGCCCCCAATTATGTTAATACACCAATCGCCACCTGGCTCTGCCTCGAGGTTGGTTTTCCATGAAATGGAAAGAAAAAAAGATGGATATACCTTTTCTGTGAGTGACAATGTTTCACCTGCTAAACAACTAATCTACCTTTAGGCTCTTTCAGAGCATGTCGCATTTGTTCCGCTCTGTGGCGTAGTCCTCCCTTTGTGCTCACTGTTTCCTGTCTTCTCAGCTGAAGAACTGATCCAGCTCCTCCTCCATGTTCACCTCGGGCACAGTCTGCTCCTGCTCCCCTCTCCCCTGGACCATAGCGCCACCTGCTGCCCCGGAGGATAAGAACCAGGGGTGCTCCAGGATCTCCCGGGACGTGAGGCGCTCTGCGGGCTCCCGGCGGAGGATGCTCCGGATCAGACACTTGGCCTTGGGCGTCAGGTTCTCTGGGATGCTGAAGTGGCCCCGGCGGATCTTACTGAACAGGGAGCTGGGTTCTACGTCGTGGAAGGGGTAGCGGCCCACCAGGATGGTGTAGAGCATGACGCCCAGGGACCAGACGTCGGCCGCCTTGCCTGAGTAGCTGCCGCTGGCGTTGAGGATCTCGGGGCTGACGTAGGCAGGGCAGCCATGTTTTTCTGACAGAGAGTCATCATTGCCCTCCAGGATGTAGGTGTCTTCTAGGCTCTCCAGCTTCAAAAGGCTCCTGGAGGGAGACAAGAACCAACAACAAACAAATATTAATACTCAGAATCCTCTTATTACAGGAGGGTGACTAAATACAAAAATTATATAACCGATATGTTAAATCAATGGACAATGACCCATTTTCAAAAAATCTAAAGAACATTGTGAGTATAGAAATGCTACTGCCGCATGGTTCAAGATTACAGTAAGCGGTTGCCCTCTTCTAGTGGGAGGGCATTATAAATCACTGTGATGGACATCATCCGTATGTTTTAGATCCATAGCTTTGGACTTTAAATGAAGTGGATTACATAATGCCTGGGGCTTACAGTCCAGCTAACATTTCCATTCACAGTGATAAGAGCAGTGCAGCCTGCCAGTCAGCCTATAAATAACCCAACTGATTCAATAGGCCTCTCCAGCCCAACAAAGAGCAACCATTATGGAAGACTTCAGTTCAGCGGCCTTGAGTCAGCGTGCGGTAAGAACAGTTTGAAAATGGGAATCAAAACTCAAAAGCCTTATCATCATCAGTGCCTTTTAACAGAGAACCACGAAGTCTCTTTTCAAAGCAGACCATCACAGCCATGGTTTTGTGAAAGCTGCTGATCATAATGATGGGTTGTTCAGGGACATCGTGACTGATGAGGGCTCTGGAGTGGCCCAGGGTACACAGACCCTACACACAGATGATGAGAAAGGGACAATTATGAAGCGCCGCCTAAAGTGTCTCCATCTGTGTGTGAGTGCGTGTCTGTGGAAGTGTGAGGGGCTGTTAAAGACACACACACACACACACACCTCATCCATTTTAATTGAGGAGGAGAAGAACAGAGCTGCAGCAATGGCTAATTCCTATTCAGAAAAGATATCTTTACTGTCTGTGACACGTGCACCCACAAACATGCACTGATTTTTTGCTACGGCCTGACTTTCTGTTAATTGTGGGGTTTTGTACCATCCTGTTCACTTGTTTGATTTCAGATAGTTCGGAGTATTCAATCAATGTATTGCCTCAATCAGGCCGCTAGAAACCTTTGTAAGCAGCCTGTTTGTAAATATCACTTAAAGAGCTGCATGCAACATAGAAGTCAGCAATCTCTCTAAGCAGCCATTAGGATAGTGGGGCTGACATAATTCTTAATACTGCTTACATAGCATCTCATGTTAAGTATGACCCACATAATGATGTTAAAAATGAATTAGAACACCAACGACAGTGCTTGTAGAAGGTTGGGTTCCAGATCTCTCCTGGCTGACACCGCAGTGGATTCCCAGCCAGTATGACCTATGACCTATAACCTTTCCTGGGAGGCAGTGATAGGTCAATCCAGCCACGATGACATAAGCAGGTCGCCCAGTCTGTCACCATAAACTGCTGTGGCCATATCACCTTACCGGGTAGCCTCTCTCTCTCTCTCTCCCCCTTTTCTGGCCTTCCATTCACTGAAGCTCTGGGACTTGGCTTTTGGCTAGGGTGACTCTGAATTGCCTGAAATGGCTTCCTCTCCAGTCTCCTCGTCTCCTTTCCTTCATCTACACTGATTCGAAAGAGCTTAATAGGTGAAGCAGATTCCTGGTTGCCTACCACTGCTTTCAACTTTTACAAAATGTTATAATCTCGTGCTAGCTTGTTTTCAGATCGGTGCGGATGCAGGAGAGGATATAAGGATAGGAGGAGAGGAAGAAAGTCACTTAGAATTAGATGCACCCCTAGACCCTGACTCCCCACCCCACAATTTCTCTCCTAACCCCCCTCTGCCCCCATCAATCATTCAGTGGAGGTTTTGACATCCCACCTTGGTAGGTCCTGTCATGGCAGCCATGGTCGTTAGACTGCTATTAGATAAGTGTGGCAGTCAGCTCAGCTTCCCTTTTCCATGAGCAGAGCCAGAGGGTGACACTGCCACAAATGCACAAAGATACAGGGAATTTTTCCTCTAAACTGCGCCCCCGCCCCGAGACTGCCGCGCAGCTCGCAGGGACTGCCGTGCAGAAATATCAGCCCACAGAGAGAAGCACGAGATTGAACTTCACTCAACTTTCTAGAGCAGTGGTCACGTCGATCTCCAAGCCATTCCTAGTCGATTGGCAAACATTTCTGTAAAAAACCCAACAATAAAGCCTTGGATTCCTTTTTTTTCCTTTGGGCTGTTGGCGGTAGGTGCACTTGATTCAGCTGCCCTGCGTGCTGGGTAGGTGAACTGTTGCCAATCTGAACCATTTCATGTGTCTGAAGGTACAAACTCTGCCTTCCCGGCGGGCCCAGAGAGCAAATCAAGGTCACTATAGGCTTACTGTGCACCACAGATTACTGTGTCTGCAGTAACGTAGCAGGCATAAAAGAAAACTACAGCAAAGTTGATACTGTGAGATTTCAAAACGTTTAAAACCATGACTAGAGAGAGACTGTCAACGAATACAGCAAAGAGCTGCTGTTTTTAGGAGTGAGTTCATGTTTAAGTTCTTACTCAGCACTGTCAACACTTTGTATTCAACACTTTTAAAAACCATAAATGCGCGTTCTTCCTATTTCCACTCAGCGCTACAACAAGCACTGCAGCAGTAATGAATGAGTAGGAAAGTGTATCTATAGGCTTGCAATGTTATTATTAGAAGCTTGGGTCTTTTTTAATATTGAGGAATATTTCACTTTTCCCATAGTGAATTTGTGCATGAGGCAGAAATAATGCGGTGCAACTCAAGTTTTGCCATCAGCTGGAAGACAGTGTCCCTTTTTGGTCAGTGTCAGTGGAGGAAAGGGACAGTGGAGGGATGTTGAGAGGCGGACCGCTGAAACTGACCATCAGATGTATGCCCTATCAACCCAGTAAAATAAAAATGAAAAGTGAATTATTTCAATGTATGCTCACTCAGCCGTGCCTCACAAGTAGTACAACAACAGCCGTGCCTCACAAGTAGTACAACAACAGCCGTGCCTCACAAGTAGTACAACAACAGCCGTGCCTCACAAGTAGTACAACAACAGCCATGCCTCACAAGTAGTACAACAACAGCCGTGCCTCACAAGTAGTACAACAACAGCCGTGCCTCACAAGTAGTACAACAACAGCCGTGCCTCACAAGTAGTACAACAACAGCCGTGCCTCACAAGTAGTACAACAACAGCCGTGTCTCACAAGTAGTATAACAACAGCCATGCCTCACAAGTAGTACAACAACAGCCGTGCCTCACAAGTAGTACAACAACAGCCGTGCCTCACAAGTAGTACAACAACAGCCGTGCCTCACAAGTAGTACAACAACAGCCGTGCCTCACAAGTAGTACAACAACAGCCATGCCTCACAAGTAGTACAACAACAGCCGTGCCTCACAAGTAGTACAACAACAGCCGTGCCTCACAAGTAGTACAACAACAGCCGTGCCTCACAAGTAGTACAACAACAGCCGTGCCTCACAAGTAGTACAACAACAGCCGTGTCTCACAAGTAGTATAACAACAGCCATGCCTCACAAGTAGTACAACAACAGCCGTGCCTCACAAGTAGTACAACAACAGCCGTGCCTCACAAGTAGTACAACAACAGCCGTACCTCACAAGTAGTATAACAACAGCCATGCCTCACAAGTAGTACAACAACAGCCGTGCCTCACAAGTAGTACAACAACAGCCGTGTCTCACAAGTAGTATAACAACAGCCGTGCCTCACAAGTAGTACAACAACAGCCGTGCCTCACAAGTAGTACAACAACAGCCGTGCCTCACAAGTAGTACAACAACAGCCGTGCCTCACAAGTAGTACAACAACAGCCGTACCTCACAAGTAGTACAACAACAGCCGTGGCTCACAAGTAGTACAACAACAGCCGTGCCTCACAAGTAGTACAACAACAGCCGTGCCTCACAAGTAGTACAACAACAGCCGTGCCTCACAAGTAGTACAACAACAGCCGTGCCTCACAAGTAGTACAACAACAGCCGTGCCTCACAAGTAGTACAACAACAGCCGTGCCTCACAAGTAGTACAACAACAGATCTATTAATGGTGTGATCATAAAGCCTACCTCAAAAAATGGTATATAATTTAAAACAAATGGCCCGAACAACAATGCATTGGCAGGGCAATTCAAGGAAAGCCAGTATGCGGTGATAATATATTGGGCCTATAGCTTACTGAACAAACATTACTACAGTACTACAGTACTGTTTTTAATTGGTCAATGTTGCACAGGCGTAGTTTAAAAAAAAAGTAATGTTAAAAACAAATCTGAGCGGAAGATCTCGGCTTGCATTTTGACTCAGAAAAGGTTGGTGACCGCTGTTCTAGAGTTTTCCTTAACACTATTAACGTTCCCTTTACTGTGGCAATTGTGATCGAATCAACACAATATTAGCCACTTTCAATGCATAATACTGAAACAAAACTAACTATGCAAGATAATTTGTTGTAGACAAAACACATCGGAGTAGGATTTTATTGTATTGACATGCATTATTCAGCCCGTACTCTACACAAACTGTAGCGACATAACCAATCAGAGCTGCAGTAGGCCTATAATCAAACAGACCATAGCAATATATGGATCTATATTTACAGCATGAGTGGTCGTGAGTGGATGCGCTTGTTTTGAGATCAAAGTGAGAGCTGCATGTAGACACGTGTGAATATTTAGTTAATATCCTTTGCTAGTTAGTGAGTTATTAGCCCAGATATATAATTTGTAGTCAGCAATAGGGGATTGATTGCTTCCTACAAGAGCACAAAACGTGTACATTTCTTTGAAAAGTGAGTTTTGTCTTAATGGGGCAGTGTTGTATTTTGAGACAGGCTTGAATAAGCGTGTAGCCAATAGGCAGAAGAAAGCATCATTTGTCTTATTCTCTGTAATAATGGTATGAGAATAATAATGCAGTATTTTGTAAAGTGGTTTCTTGCATCAAACAACACACCAACATGTTCAGTCACCTTCTTGTTTGATAAACAAGTGGATAAACAGGTTAATGTCAAGCCCTGCATGTTTTTTTCTAAAGTCCCATGGAATGTAGGCCTACATTGAACACCACACATTGGCTGCTACTGTAGACTGAATGATAGAACAGATATTTCCTTGATACAATGTTATGAGATGCATTTTCTTTGCTCAGCGCTGGAGAAAAAAATTGAGGGAACTTTGGATACAGGGTATCTATCTACACCACTGCCAGGTTGGACTTCTGCCATAGGAGCAGAATGAGGTCCTGCATAGATCTAGGATCAGCTTGCCCTTTACCAAATGTAACCTTAACCATTGGAGGAGAGCACACCAAGCTGACCTTAGGTCATTGTGTGTCTAGGCTGGGGCATTGAGATAGAGAGCATCCAGTCAGTGCCAGGCTGAATGAGGTGGCGAACAGGCTCAGATCTCCCCAGTAACAGCAAATGGTTGCTTTGACAGGGTCAGTTAAAAAAGCAGCATCAGAATATGTTTTAATCAGTGTTCTCCTGAAACATTATAGTGATAAATGTGGAACACACAGAAATGTTGGTCTGATTAATTGGCTTCTATCTCTGCAGCAAAATAGGTTATAAAACCTATATTGATTCTGTTTGCGCCTAATAGGCTGCAATATCAACAGTCCACCACCAGGGGTCTGTATATACTAAACCCTGTTCGAGCTGATGTCTGGAGCACTGATTCATTACTCTGTGTCACAGCCTTACATGGTAAATCCCACCCTAATTGAACATCTGTCAGACAAATCTAATCCTGGCATCTCTGCTGTCACTGTCCACCAGTTTAACAGCAGTTCGGCTGGCTGGCATGGGCCCTGAACTGTATCCAGCAGTCTCCCTGGTTGTCCCCAAGTCACATTCGTGTGTGTGTACTCCTAGTTATATTGGGTACCTTCAATATGGTAACCTCTGATATAAATATAAACTACTCAACTCCATAACTATGTTACAACAATATCTTACTGTAGTAATTACAGTGTTACTACACAGTGTAACTTCATGTAAAGAGTTACTGTAGGGTTATGTACACTCATATCTATTTACAAAGAGCATAAGGTGAGAGACTCATTCCTTTCTTCCCCTCCCATCCATCACCCCTCCTCACACTGTCCGCTTCCTCACCTGTCCTCGTTCCTGAAGACAAACTTCCTCAGCTTGAGGTCCCGGAGAACCACGCCGTTGTCATGGCAATGTGCCACTGCTGAGGCTATCTGACGGAAGAGTCTGGCGGCCTCGTCCTCACGCAGCTTCTTGCAGGTACGGACGAAGGAGTGCATGTCTCCGTGGCTCCTCTCGAAGAAGACGTAGGCCCGCTTCTCCCCCAGCAGGACCTCCACCACCTGGTTGATGTGCTCATGTCTGCCCAGGGAGAAGTAGGCCGCCAGGGACTCCTGGTAAATGCCGATCTCAAACACCTGGAGAGGCGGCGGGAGAGAGAGAGGGAGGGGGTGGGTAGAAAGGGAGGGAGAGAGTTTAGTATCCAATGGAGATGATAGTCATTGTTCAGCACATTGTGTAGACTAGAACGGATGTGATTGTCTATCATCGTGTAGAATAGGGAATGGTGTAAGCTCTATAATTCACCAAGTTCTGAACGCTTCACCTTACTGAACATGCCTACACCCCCCAGGGCTCCAGAACCTTTAGACCAATGTTAATTCCATGGGCTGCAACATTTAGAATGCTGCTGCAGATAGAAAGGTAAAACCATAGAGCTACATGGTGACCATTCCATATTCTGCATGCATACTTTTCTATCTGAATGTGAAGATTCTGTAACTTCGCCGCCATTGCCCAAGTAAATAAACAGTTAGAGAGCAGCAGGCTCTGTCTCACCCTGCATTGTGTGTGTGCATGTGCTTCTCAAGGTCTACAATTGTAGCTGGGGTTTACTAATACACATTGGTAGTAAACTGTCAATTCTGAGATCACAAATGTATCTCTTTGATGTTGCTCGGTAGTAAAAATGAAAGGCATATATACACTACTGGTCAAAAGTTATAGAACACCTACTCATTCAAGGGTTTTTCTTTATCAGTGGAGGCTGCTGAGGGGAGGACGGCTCATAATAATGGCTGGAATGGAGTAAATGGAATGACATCAAACACAAGGAAACCATGTGTTTGATACCATTCCACTGATTCCGCTCAGTGGAATGCTGTCAGCCATGAACCCGTCCTCCCCAATTAAGGTGACACCAACCTCCTGTGCTACATATATATATATATATATATATATATATATATATATATATATATAGTTTGCTTTGCAGTGCCAAAGACCATAGTCCTAGCCTACTCCTATCACTGTGACAAAGTTTAGGGTCATACTCTAGGACTGTGTTCCTGTGGGGCATGTGTGCTTTTAACCTAACATTTCTGTTAATCAGGCCAGGTTCATAACATTTAATGTACCGAATGGTACATGTATCCAATGCTCCAATAATCAAACTGTACAGTTAAGTTAATACTGTACCATACAGGGGTGGGAACAAAGGCCAAAAGGTTGACCTATGCACTTGAAAAACCATCTGCCTACTGCATCTTTCAAACCCTTGGTGATGTGTGTGCTACTGTATATAAGAAAAACAACAATGCAGAGTTTGAGATTTAACTACAATGAAATGTATTATATTCATATTGCACTAGAAACACTTAAACAAGATTCTACATAACATCCATTTACAGTAGGAAGTAGTGTGTTATTCTGGTAGTGAATTAAGCAGAGTACATCAGAATGAGGAAAACCTTTAAAAAACATTTTTTTTACGAGGAACAAAGGCGTTGGTAGTGCTATTATGTACTATGAGTTTGGGAGAGTATGGAGCGTGCATGGTGCGTGATTACTCACTCCTTTGTCAACGTTAAATCATCCCGACCCATACAACTCTCGAGACACGCGCAAGCTGAGCTGCCTGCTTTGCACTCCATTAACTTTTTCCATTACTCTTTCAGTCGTATCCATTTCCAATTCATGCATAAAATATCAGGAGACAAAGTTCGCAGCAACACCGGGTACTTCCATGGGCTAGTATACAGTGCATTATTTATTTCCTGTTGGAGATTATGTGCGTAATTTGCATTCAATAACGAACTAGAACGCCTACAGCTATAAACGTGTAACTACTGTAGGCCTATATTTATGGCTCTATCCATACTGAATAAAAATATAAACGCAACATGCAACAATTTCATTTTTTTTTGTGAGTTACAGTTCATATAAGGAAATCAGTCAATTGAAATAAATAAATAATGCCCGTATCTATGGATTTCACATGATTGACCAGGGTTGCAGCCATGGGTGGGCATAGACCAACTGGGGAGCCAGGTCCAGCCAATCAAATGAGTTCTTCCCGACAAAAAGGGTTTTATTACAGACAGCAATACAACTCAGCACCCCCCCCCCCCCCCCCCACACACTTTTTGTGCATATGGAACATTTATGGGAATTTTTATTTCAACTCATGAAGCATGGGACCAACACTTTACACGTTGCGTTTATATTTTTGTTCAGTGTAGATGGCTGTTTTGTGAGCAAGGTCATGTTTATCATAGTGCTACAGTTCTATTCTAGCTATATTAAACCTGTGTGTGGGACTGGTAGATTGACCAAATATGGTGTTGTATGGTTAGGCTCCAGCGTTATCTGCTCGAGATGAATGGAATGTTCATGATGTAACGTTCGCGACAATGTATCTGCTGCATTCTCTCTATGACTAATGCGCCCGTCAATCAACTCAATGGCCTATAAAAACACTTAGAGGACCCACCTTACATACGAGCTCTTCCCCGGTGTGCAGGTGGGCGGCCCTGAAAACGTGATCCCCCTCCAAGGGCTCGAGGAGTAGGTAGTTACCGATGCAGGAGATACAGTGGGAGGAATCTGGTGTTTCGGGGGGGCTAGGGGATCCTAGGTTAGGGCTGAAACTCTGGCTGGATTCTGTAGTCCTCAAACAAGATAGGCCTAACTCCTCAAAATCGGTCGTTTTGTGCCGTGATCTCCCATAACGCGAGATGTTGATGGGATTAGATATTTGTATGTTCATCAGGATTCCCTAATACTGCCAAACTATCCGGTTGTCTTCTCTTTGACGGCACTTTGGGTTGTAAACTTGAGTAAATAGATTGGTTGTAGTGGTCCTGTACTTTGTTGCTGCCCTTTAAAAAATATAAAGCTAGATTATATGTTGTGCTACCCTTGCAAGTGCACCTATTACAATGTAATAAGTTGGTTATGTCAAACTCTTATCTGTAGGCGAGGCTACTATTGGAGGGCTCATATGTAATACATGTAATGAAATAAGCAATTCTCAGAGAATGTTTGCAATATATTTCCTTTATCTACCCAGCTATGGGACTAAAACAAAAGAATTGTTCACTGCACCGTGACGCACGGCAGCCCTTTGCACAAAAGATAGTGCTGAATTTGAGCATAAACGCTTTACCAGAGTGCGAGAGACAGCAATGCCGATTTGCAACAAAGGAAACACTCAAATCCTACCGATTGCAGTTTTGTAATGATGATTGCACTACTAGATTAAATATAAGCACACAAATAGCCCGCTAGACTTGCGAGTCATTGAATTACATCACACGTTTCCGAAAATACCTTGCAGACAGAGAAGATACAAAGTAACCGCGGTTAAAAACGCACCGAGGTTGCAAACTACCGTAGGCCTATATTTAAATCAACATTAATTCTTGATAGCAAAAGCAATGCTATTGCTTTATAGCTACCAGGTCAGTGTCATACGGTCCTTGTTCGTTTAACACATAATGTCCATGCAGCGAGCTTCGGGGATTGCCATCGACCAAATATGGAGAGAGAAAACCATCCAGAATTCAAAGACCTTTGTAGTGTTCGGAAGTGGATGTCCTTTGCGACGAATTCGTTTTTGAATCCAAAGGAACTTTTGCCGGCTGTTTCAGCTGCTGGAAGTAAAGGATGGCCGACTTTCCAAGGCCTTTCCCTTGATTCAGCAAGACATCCTCTCCGGCGGTGGTGTGTACTTACGTGGCTGCGAAAAATCTAGCTAGTCCATTCAGTGCGAGGTCAGCCGCTTAACACACACCTTTCCTCAGCGCAGGAGCCGACTGCCTGGCGGATAGGCTTCCACACTCACACACACATTCGCTTACACACATACGCATAGGCTACACACAGACCTGCCCCCGACCCGCCTCCCTTACGTCACATACACACACATACAGAGAGGAACCCCATTGGTTTGCCTGCCGATGCCTAACACAATTACCGTTTACTCTACAGTAATATAGCAGTCATGTGAGCTGCATGTACACTACATGGATCTAATGTTAATTGGCTTTGATGTTAATTGGTGGGGTGGTGAACATACATTTCCCTATAGAAATGCCATTCATGTAAATATTTGGAAACATTTTCTAACCAGCGGGGTAGGCTACTGAATACCACCGTGGCTGCCTATTGCAGGATTTGAGATATTGGCTGATCTGCCAGGTAATGCATTACATTCAGTCATTTGTATTTATTATGGATTCCTATTAGCTCCTGCCTTGGCAGCAGCTACTCTTCCTGGGGTTTATTATGGATTCCTATTAGCTCCTGCCTTGGCAGCAGCTACTCTTCCTGGGGTTTATTATGGATTCCTATTAGCTCCTGCCTTGGCAGCAGCTACTCTTCCTGGGGTTTATTATGGATTCCTATTAGCTCCTGCCTTGGCAGCAGCTACTCTTCCTGGGGTCTGGCAAAATTAAGGCAATTATACAAATATACAAATATTACAATCCATTTATTACAGAATTCACAACACACTACGTGTGTGCCCTCAGGCCCATACTCCACTACCACAGATCTACAATGCAAAATCCATGTTTATGTGTGTATAGTTATCATGTGTGTGTATGCATGTGTCTGTGCCTATGTTTGTGTTACTTCACAGGCCCCGCTGTTCCATAAGGTGTATTTGTACCTGCTTTTTAAATCTGATTCTACTGCTTGCATCAGTTACCTGATGTGGAATAGAGTTCCATGTAGTCATTGCTCTATGTAGTACTGTGCACCTCCCATAGTCTGTTCTGGACTTGGGGACTGTGAAGAGACCTCTGGTGGCATGTCTTGTGGGGTATGCATGGGTGTCAGAGCTGTGTGCTAGTATTTTAAACAGACAGCTTGGTACCTTCAGCTTGTCAACACCTCTTACAAAAACAAGTAATGAGGAAGTCAATCTCTCTTCCACTTTGAGCCATGAGAGATTGACATGCATGTCATTAATGTTAGTTCTCTGTGTTAAGGGCCAGCCATGCTGCCCTGTTCTGAGTCAACTGCAATTTTCCCAAGGCCCTCTTTGTGGCACCTGACCACACGACTGAACAGTAGTCCAGGTGCGACAAAACCTGGGCCTGTAGGACCTGCCTTGTTGATAGTGCTGTTAAGAAGGTAGAAACCAGGGCCTGTAGGACCTGCCTTGTTGATAGTGCTGTTAAGAAGGTAGAAACCAGGGCCTGTAGGACCTGCCTTGTTGATAGTGCTGTTAAGAAGGTAGAGTAACACTTTATTACGGACAGGCTTTTCCCCGTCTTAGCTACCGTTGTATCAACATGTTTTGACAATGACAGTTTACAATCCAGGGATACTCCAAGCAGTTTAGTCACCTCAACTTGCTCAATTTCCACATTATTCATTACGAGATGTAGTTGAGGTTTAGGGTTTAGTGAATGATTTGTCCCGAATACAATGAAATATTTAGGACTAACTTGTTCCTTGCTACCCATTCCGAAACGAACTGCAGCTCTTTGTTAATGGTTTCAGTCATTTCCGTTGCTGTAGTAGCTGACGTGTATCGTGTTGAGTCATCCGCATACATAGACACACTGGCCTTACTCAAAGCCAGTGGCAGGTCGTTAGTAAAGATTTTAAAAAGCAAGGGGCCTGAACAGCAGGTCATTTGATGTTTATAACATGTGATAAAGCGTTACTGATGATCTGTCCTACTAGTTTCTATGGTGGGTGGGCCTGTGCGTGACATGAGTGTGTGACCCATTACACCATTTTGTTTGTCTGAATTCGCAGGTTTTACGCACCAGTCAAGCTATTTCAAGGAAGGAGGTCTGAGAACAAGATTGAGCAATTCCATGTCGGAATGTGGGACATTTACATTTTAGTCATTTAGCACACGCTATTATCCAGAGCAAATTACATTCCTCTTAAAACAGCTTGGTGGGACAACCACATATCACAATCATGGTAAGTACATTTTTCCTTAATTAAGTAGATATCAGCAAAGTCAGAGCTAAGAAAGGAGGGTAAAAAGTAAAGTTAGTTCACAAATGGCTTTTTATTGTGTGTGTGTCTGTGTGTGGGGGGGGTTGCTGTGGGATTATTTAAGATTAAAGATACTCTTTGGGGGGGTGCACTGTGGGATTATTTAACTCTTTGAAGAGGTAGAGTTTCAGATGTTTTCGGAAGATGGGCAGGGACTCTGCTGTCCTAGTTTCAGGTGGAAGCTGGTTCCACCTTTGGACTGCCAGGACAGAGAGTGGGAGGGCCAAGAGACCAGAGGTGACAGAATGGAGTACACAGGTTGGGGTGTAGGGTTTGAGCAGAGTCTTTGAGCAGGGTGGGGCAGTTCCTCTTGCTGCTCAGTAGGCAAGTACCATGGGCATTTAAGAAAGGCCTGCAGCTGCATGGGAGGGAGACAGATAGCAGTGTTCATGTTGCATACTGTCAACCATAGAACTGCAGAAAGGATTCCACACAGTATTATGAGGAAGGATATTCTCCATTATTTCTCATTGGAAGGCTACAGCCATGCCTGACTAAACCCACGCTACATGTATTTTTCACACAGAGGCCTCTTCTATATCATTGGTGGTGGTTGGCAGCTGCTGAAGGCCATGCACCCACACGCTATCATATAATGTGGCGTGTGTGTGTGTGTGTGTATGTGTGTGTGTGTGTGTGTGTGTGTGTGTGTGTGTGTGTGTGTGTGTGTGTATGTATGGCCTGCTCCAATATGCACTGCATGCCACTGCTCCCACCCACCTAGGTTCATTCTGTGTATCATTCCTGCATAGAGATTATCTTACAAAGGCTTTGTTTGTCCTTTACAGACATCAGAGACCATATTCACATCTAATGAATTCAGATCATGTAAACATGTACATTTTGGTTTCAGTTATCACTGGGGGATCAGTTATCACTGGGGGATCAGTTATCTGGGGACTCAGTTATCACTGGGGGATCAGTTATCACTGGGGGACCAGTTATCACTGGGGGATCAGTTATCTGGGGACTCAGTTATCACTGGGGGATCAGTTATCTGGGGACTCAGTTATCACTGGGGGATCAGTTATCACTGGGGGATCAGTTATCTGGGGACTCAGTTATCACTTGGGGATCAGTTATCACTGGGGGGTCAGTTATCTGGGGACTCAGTTATCACTGGGGGATCAGTTATCACTGGGGGACCAGCTATCACTGGGGGATCAGTTATCTGGGGACTCAGTTATCACTGGGGGATCAGTTATCTGGGGACTCAGTTATCACTGGGGGATCAGTTATCACTGGGGGATCAGTTATCACTGGGGGATCAGTTATCACTGGGGGATCAGGTATCACTGGGGGATCAGTTATCACTGGGGGATCAGGTATCACTGGGGGATCAGTTATCACTGGGGGATCAGTTATCTGGGGACTCAGTTATCACTGGGGGCATCAGTTATCACTTGGGGCATCAGTTATCACTGGGGGATCAGTTATCACTGGGGGATCAGTTATCTGGGGACTCAGTTATCACTGGGGGATCAGGTATCACTGGGGGATCAGTTATCACTGGGGGATCAGGTATCACTGGGGGATCAGTTATCTGGGGACTCAGTTATCACTGGGGGATCAGGTATCACTGGGGGATCAGTTATCACTGGCGGATCAGTTATCACTGGGGGATCAGGTATCACTGGGGGATCAGTTATCACTGGGGGATCAGTTATCTGGGGACTCAGTTATCACTGGGGGATCAGTTATCACTGGGTGATCAGTTATCTGGGGACTCAGTTATCACTGGGGGATCAGGTATTACTGGGGGATCAGTTATCACTGGGGGATCAGTTATCACTTGGGGCATCAGTTATCACTGGCGGACCAGTTATCACTGGGGGATCAGTTATCTGGGGACTCAGTTATCACTGGGGGATCAGGTATCACTGGGGGATCAGTTATCACTGGGGGATCAGGTATCACTGGGGGATCAGTTATCACTGGGGGATCAGTTATCTGGGGACTCAGTTATCACTGGGGGATCAGTTATCACTGGGTGATCAGTTATCTGGGGACTCAGTTATCACTGGGGGATCAGGTATCACTGGGGGATCAGTTATCACTGGGGGATCAGTTATCACTGGGGGATCAGGTATCACTGGCGGATCAGTTATCACTGGGGGATCAGGTATCACTGGGGGATCAGTTATCACTGGGGGATCAGTTATCACTGGGGGATCAGGTATCACTGGGGGATCAGTTATCACTGGGGGATCAGGTATCACTGGGGGATCAGTTATCACTGGGGGATCAGTTATCTGGGGGATAAGTTATCACTGGGGGATCAGTTATCACTGGGGGATCAGTTATCACTAGCCAAACGCTCTTGGAATTTACATGCCCACCCACTCCAACTTCAAACATCCGAGCTATGGCCCAACCTACACACATCCTGCTGGATTTCACCATAGTTTCTGTTAAGCCATGACAACAGAGCAGATGTGCATGAAATAGAAAAATAATCCGCAAACACTTTAACTAATTCCCTTGCAGTTTGATCCCTTCCTATAGGAGAGGAAAGGAGAAGAGAGGAGGAGCGAGATGAGAAAAAACACAGAAACACATTAGCTCTCTAAACACAATTGTACTGAGGAGAAATAAATGGCAGGCCTACCCAGTGCCTCGGAGCGCGTGTGTGTGAGATCTGCCCTAGAGGATTCCAAAGGTCAGTGAGGATGACTCCCTTCTGAATCAAGTCCCTGGAGCATCCTTGCTCACTACCCATCACACTAGGAATAGGAGGAAATTGCCCCTAAGATTTAGACCAGTTTTCAACCCTAATGTTAAAGAGGCAATCTGCAGTTCAAACAATAGCAACACGTTTCCCTGCCACTGTTTCTGTAAAATGCTAAGGGTTGGGGCTGGAGAAATGTAACCACTCAAATTTGTAGACAGCTATGGATGGAGCTATTAATATCAAATTAGTTTTAACCATGTTTTGAAGTTATACATTGTTAGTTTACATATACAGTGCCTTCCGAAAGTATTCGGCCCCCTTGAACTTTGCGACCTTTTGCCACATTTCAGGCTTCAAACATAAAGATATAAAACTGTATTTTTTTGTGAAGAATCAACAACAAGTGGGACAGAATCATGAAGTGGAACGACATTTATTGGATATTTCAAACTTTTTTAACAAATCAAAAACGGAAAAATTGGGCGTGCAAAATTATTCAGCCCCCTTAAGTTAATACTTTGTAGCGCCACCTTTTGCTGCGATTACAGCTGTAAGTCGCTTGGGGTATGTCTCTATCAGTTTTGCACATCGAGAGACTGAAATTTTTTCCCATTCCTCCTTGCAAAACAGCTCGAGCTCAGTGAGGTTGGATGGAGAGCATTTGTGAACAGCAGTTTTCAGTTCTTTCCACAGATTCTCGATTGGATTCAGGTCTGGACTTTGACTTGGCCATTCTAACACCTGGATATGTTTATTTTTGAACCATTCCATTGTAGATTTTGCTTTATGTTTTGGATCATTGTCTTGTTGGAAGACAAATCTCCGTCCCAGTCTCAGGTCTTTTGCAGACTACATCAGGTTTTCTTCCAGAATGGTCCTGTATTTGGCTCCATCCATCTTCCAATCAATTGTAACCATCTTCCCTGTCCCTGCTGAAGAAAAGCAGGCCCAAACCATGATGCTGCCACCACCATGTTTGACAGTGGGGATGGTGTGTTCAGCTGTGTTGCTTTTACGCCAAACATAACGTTTTGCATTGTTGCCAAAAAGTTCAATTTTGGTTTCATCTGACCAGAGCACCTTCTTCCACATGTTTGGTGTGTCTCTCAGGTGGCTTGTGGCAAACTTTAAACGACACTTTTTATGGATATCTTTAAGAAATGTTTTTCTTCTTGCCACTCTTCCATAAAGGCCAGATTTGTGCAATATACGACTGATTGTTGTCCTATGGACAGAGTCTCCCACCTCAGCTGTAGATCTCTGCAGTTCATCCAGAGTGATCATGGGCCTCTTGGCTGCATCTCTGATCAGTCTTCTCCTTGTATGAGCTGAAAGTTTAGAGTGACGGCCAGGTCTTGGTAGATTTGCAGTGGTCTGATACTCCTTCCATTTCAATATTATCGCTTGCACAGTGTTCCTTGGGATGTTTAAAGCTTGGGAAATCTTTTTGTATCCAAATCCGGCTTTAAACTTCTTCACAACAGTATCTCGGACCTGCCTGGTGTGTTCCTTGTTCTTCATGATGCTCTCTGCGCTTTTAACGGACCTCTGAGACTATCACAGTGCAGGTGCATTTATACGGAGACTTGATTACACACAGGTGGATTGTATTTATCATCATTAGTCATTTAGGTCAACATTGGATCATTCAGAGATCCTCACTGAACTTCTGGAGAGAGTTTGCTGCACTGAAAGTAAAGGGGCTGAATAATTCTGCACGCCCAATTTTTCAGTTTTTGATTTGTTAAAAAAGTTTGAAATATCCAATAAATGTCGTTCCACTTCATGATTGTGTCCCACTTGTTGTTGATTCTTCACAAAAAAATACAGTTTTATATCTTTATGTTTGAAGCCTGAAATGTGGCAAAAGGTCGCAAAGTTCAAGGGGGCCGAATACTTTCGCAAGGCACTGTACTTTGTTTACAAACATTGGAGTAAAAAAATCATATATTTTGGGTTCTGATGGGGTACGACAGCTCATGAGGTATTTCTGCCCATGAGACCATGGAGGGAGAGGGGAAGAGAGGGTCCAGGGACTCACTAACCTGCTCTCTAGGTTGGAAGGAGGGAGACAGAGAGAGGCTGTCTGTCAGCCAGCCACCATCTAAAAAACATAGAGGCATTTGGCATTCGAGATATTACTTCCCTCGTCATGAAGAAAGGAGGTCAAATGAATATAAACATTCAACATTTTTCATAATTCTGCCAAAGTTGTTGGTGTGAAGCATATTACGGTCCAGGCTACCCCAGATACTTCTTTGTAACAATACAAAGCTTTCTAAGATGAATATACTCAGCAGGCCTTATTTATCATAATTACAGTACATCAGCATTTTTCACATAGGCCACACTTTATTTGAATCGTCCAGATAGTCCATCTGTAGATGGCAGACTCAACGACAGACTCAAACAAAGCCAACACAATACAGCTGTATTAAGGCTGTCGACCACGGACACTGACAAGGTCGTCCATGTCAATAACAATTTGCCAATTGAGAACATGCAGAGCAGTTATTATATTTCTGAGCTCCTTGCCTTTGTTAGCTCTAGATCTAGGACAGTGTGTCGATTGTTGTAGCAGGGTAGACACGCATTTTACATTTGTTTGGTTTTAACACTTTCCCAAACAACCCTTAAATTACATTAACCATTCGGAATGAATGCCTTAACTTAATGTTTTAACTCTATCCAAAAGTTGAACTCTTAACTAAACAATTTGGAACAATGCAGAGCAGGAGGAGCAACCCAGGGTGAAATAGGATAACTGTCAGAATCTGAAGTCAAATTAACCTACCTGGTTAAATAAAGGTGAAATAAATAAATTAAATTAAATAGGTCTGCAGACAGTGCATACCTCCAGATCTGAAGCTTGGCAGTAAGGACATGTACTGGGGGAGGGGTGGTCCAAAATATGGGAGGATTGTAACTTTTATTATACCACAGGTCAATATACTGTACTCTACCAGTCTAACTGTCTATCCTGCCCTCTATCCACCATTCATACTGTAGAGACTATAGTGGTAGGTGGATCGTTTGTCCAGATCCACAATAGGCTAATTAGCTATCATACCACACATAAAGCATTCAAAGCTGCATAATTTGTTTTATATGAATCCTCAAGAACAAATAGGAATAGCTGATAGGCAGTGGCAGGCCAGGTGCATCAAACAGCTTGCTCTTGATCTTGTTTAGGGACAATACAATTATCCAACCTAGACTAGCCTACAACAACACAATGCAATGAATAATTTGATTATTGTTTTCAAGTGAGTACAACATTCTACTCTGGACTGCAGTGAAAATGTCATTTGAACAACGGCACAAAAACCTTATGATTTGAATGTTTCATTCCATTTGGATCAGTTGAGCCTACTCTGGACAGTTTATACGGTCTAGAAAGGCACGGTAGCAGGCCAGTCTGGCTGTATTTTTACTTCTCATACTGAATGTGCTGTCTGTTGCAGATCCTCCCTATCCCCAACTCCTCTTATAATAATGTGCCACAATGCTCCCGACAGGCCCAGTTATTCAGGAAAGCTTAACTCTGCGTCCTCTCCTATCCCGACGGCTATTCCATCGGGCACCTAGAACCTAGTGCTTCAATATAGCCTCAATATTTATCAACTTTTAAAATGTATTACCTTTTATATGTTTCATAAACAAAACCAGTCACAATGTTTTGATCTGATTAGGCTACTTCAACAGTCTCCTGTATACACGTTCATCCAAAATATAGTTCCAGCATCCTCAAAATGACATTCACCAGGTTTCCATCCAACCTTTTTATGCTAGTAAAGTAGTCTTCATGTTGGATAGAAAATATACGACATCATAGGAAAGCATACAGTTTATTAGGTTACAGATTATAAAAGTTACGATGAACTTCACAGTGTGGGGAAAGTGCACGGTGATGAGCTTGATGTTCCTTTCAATAAATATTGAGGGCCTTATTCTGGTGACATGATGATTGGTGCTTGGCTGCCATTTGACAAATAAAAATAATCTCACACTTTGTCCATAATAATCATGTAGTAGGCTATATCTGCACTGTATCTGCGAGCTGTTGCCTAGAGTGCACTTGCCAATACCAGAGTGGGCACATTTTCTATACCTTTGCAACAAAAATTGACAAAACCATCAGTAGGCCTAGAGTTGAAAATTAATTTAATTTCTAAAATACCTTAAAACCACAGGCCAGTTATAACATACTAGCAACACACATAACCACATAACCACCAAACCAGAAAGGAAAATTCAGGGCAGCTAAGACAAACCAAGCCATGGACAAATTGTCTTAAATCTACGATTTTATATAGAGCCATAGCTGAATGAAACTGTTTACAAATCCATATTTCTCTGGCAAAAAGTCAAGAAAAAAAATAACATCTAATGTGATAGACCATATGACTGGACAGGAAATATAAAGTATCAACTGTATGTTAAATGTGTTTCCTGTCAGGTATTTTAATGATCTGTATTGTCTACTTGTTGAATGTTTGTGAAGTCTTTATTTGTGGTTTTGTAATGTCTTGTTAATTGGTGTTGGACCCCAGGAAGATAAGCTAGCGTTACGGCGTTAGCTAATGGGGATCCTAATAAAAATTACAAAATTACCTCCATCTTGTCTATTTCAAGTCTTCTCTCATTGATAGAGACAGGTGGCTGTCATCATGACATGCGGCACTTTGGGGTGGACACCCACTTGTCTCAATCAGTAAGAGAAAACTTGAAATAGACAAGATGGCAGCGTACACTTTGTTGGATTACTTCATGGAGCAAAACAAATATTTATTTTAATAACGGAGCATCTTCTAAATTCAAACAGACACCCTGCAACTGGACATAGACATTTTATGAGACTCCCATTTCAACATATCAAGGACGAAGACAGTATCTCCAAGGTAGGTCTAAAATTCTCTGTGCTACCCCCAAAAGTACCAGTAATGGATACCACAAATATTTGGTTAAATCACATTATCTGGTGTAACAATCTGTAGCTACAGTTTTGTGCACTTTACTACACCTAAGTGTACACCTCACACGCACTGAACTGTACTACACTGTTCATACTGTATGTTTTTGTATGTTACTCTTAACACATAACATTCTTGTTGAATGCCCAGTTCTCCTTTTGAGTTAGCATTAAATCGTGTTCACTCCCCTGTACTTTGAAAAATTAATGTTCTTTGGATAAATCTGAATGTCTAACATCTGTTTGATGCTACAGAGGCCAGTACAGCTTATACAGCGGCTTGCAAAAGTATTCACCCACCTTGGCATTTTTCCTATTTTGTTAACTTACAACCTCAAATTAAAATAGATTTTTTGAGGGTTTGTATCATTTGATTTACACAACATCCCTACCACTTTGAAGATGCAAAATATTTTTTATTGTGAAACAAACAAGATAAGACAAAAAACAGAAAACTTGAGCGTGCATAACTATTCACCCCCCAAAAGTCAATACTTTGTAGAGCCACCTTTTGCAGCAATAACAGCTGCAAGTCTCTTGGGGTATGCCTCTATAAGTTTGGCACATCTAGCCACTGGGATTTTTGCCCATTCTTCAAGGCAAAACTGCTCCAGCTCCTTCAAGTTGGATGGGTTCCCCTGGTGTACAGCAATCTTTAAGTCATACCACAGATTCTCAATTGAATTGAGGTCTGGGCTTTGACTAGGCCATTCCAAGATATTTAAATGTTTCCCCTTAAACCACTCGAGTGTTGCTTTAGCAGTATGCTTAGGGTAATTTTCCTGCTGGAAGGTGAACCTCCGCTGCAGTCTCACATCTCTGGAAGACTGAAACAGGTTTCCCTCAAGAATTTCCCTGTATTTAGCGTCATCCATCATTCCTTCAATTCTAACCAGTTTCCCAGTCCCTGCCAATGAAAACATCCCCACAGCATTATGCTGCCACCACTCTTCACTGTGGGGATGGTGTTCTCGGGGTGATGAGAGGTATTGGGTTTGCGCCAGACATAGCATTTTCCTTGATGACCAAAAAGCTACATTTTAATCTCATCTGACCAGAGCACCTTCTTCCATATGTTTGGGGAGTCTCCCACATGCCATTTGGCTTTGGGGATGATCAGTGAAATATACCTGCTGGAGTGCGTGCTACGGGTGGGTGTTTCTATGACCAGTGAGCTGAGATAAGACGGGGCTTTACGTAGCAAAGACTTATAGATGACCTGGAGCCAGTGGGTATGGCGACGAATATGTAGCGAGGGCCAGCCAACAAGAGCATACAGGTCGCAGTGGTGGGTAGTATCGGATCGGTAGGATAGTCAGTTTTACGAGGGTATGTTTGGCAGCATGAGAGAAGGAGGCTTTGTTGCGAAATAGGACGCCAATTCTAGGTTTAATTTTGGATTGGAGATGTTTATTGTGAGTCTGGTAGGAGAGTTTACAGTCTAACCAAACACCTAGGTATTTGTAGTTGTCCACATATTCTAAGTCAGAACGTCCAGAGTAGTGATGCTAGGCGGGCGGGCAGGTGCGGATAGCAATCGGTTGAAGATCATGCATTTAAGAGCAGTTGGAGGCCACAGAAGGAGTGTTGTATGGCATTGAAGCTCATTGGGAGGTTTGTTAACACATTGTCCAAGGAAGGGCCAGATGTACACAGAACGGTGTCGTCTGCGTAGTGGTGGATCAGAGAATCACCCGCAGCAAGAGCGACATCATTGAAATATACAGAGAAAAGAGACGGCCCGAGAATTGAACCCTGTGATATCCCCATAGAGACTGCCAGAGGTCCGGACAACAGGCCCTCCGATTTGACACACTGAACTCTGAGAAGTAGTTGGTGAACCAGACGAGGCAGTCATTTGAGAAACCAAGGCTGTTGAGTCTGCCGATAAGAATGTGGAAATTGACAGAGTCGAAAGCCTTGGCCAGGTCGATGAAAACGGCTGCACAGTACTGTCTTTTATCTATGGAGGTTATGATATTGCTTAGGACCTTGAGCGTGGATGAGGTGCATGAGCAGCTCGGAAACCAGATTGCATAGTGGAGAAGGTACGGTGGGATTCTAAATGGTCGGTGATCTGTTTGTTTAAAATTGGCTTTCGAAGACTTTAGAAAGGCAGGGCAGGATGGATATAGGTCTGTAACAGATTGGGTCTGGAATGTCTCCCCCTTTGAAGAGGGGGTTGACCGCGACAGCTTTCCAATCTCTAGGGATCTCAGACGATACGAAAGAGAGGTTGAACAGGCTAGTAATAGGGGTTGCAACAATTTTGGCAGATAATTTTAGAAAGAGAGGGTCCAGATTGTCTAGCCCAGCTGATTTGTAGGGATCCAGATTTAGCAGCTCTTTCAGAACATCAGCTATCTGGATTTGGGTGAAGGAGAAGTGGAGGGGGGGGGGGGCTTGGGCAAGTTGCTGTGGGGGGTGCAGAGCTGTTGGCCAGTGTAGGGGTAGCCAGGTGGAAAGCATGTCCAGCCGTAGAAAAATGCTTTTTGAAATTCTCGATTATCGTGGATTTATCTGTGGTGACAGTATTTCCTAGCCTCAGTGTAGTGGGCAGCTGGGAGGAGGTGCTCTTATTCTCCATGGACTTCACGGTGTCCCAAAACCTTTTGGAATTAGTGCTACAGGATGCAAATTTCTGTTTGAAAAAGCTAGGCTTAGCTTTCCTAACTGACTGTGTATATTGGTTCCTGACTTCCCTGAAAAGTTGCATATCGCGTGGGCTATTCGATGCTAATGCAATACGCCACAGGATGTTTTTGTGCTGGTCAAGAGCAGTCAAACCTGGAGTGAACCAAGGGCTATATCTGTTCTTAGTTGTACATTTTTTTGAACGGGGCATGCTTATTTAAGATGGTGAGGAAACCACTTTAAAGAACAACCAGGCATCCTCTACTGACGGGATGAGGTCAATATCCTTCCAGGATTCCCGGGCCAGGTCGATTAGAAAGGCCTGCTCGCTGAAGTGTTTTAGGGAGCGTTTGACAGTGATGAGGAGTGGTCGTTTGACAGTGGGCCCATAGCGGACACAGGCAATGAGGCGGTTCTCACTGCGATCCTGGTTGAATACAGCAGAGGTGTATTTAGAGGGCAAGTTGGTCAGGATGATATCTATGAGGGTGCCAATGTTTACGGATTTAGGGTTGTACTTTGTAGGTTCCTTGATAATTTGTGTGAGATTGAAGGCATCTAGCTTAGATTGTAGGATGGCCATGGTGCTAAACATATCCCAGTTTAGGTCACCTAACAGTACGAACTCTGAAGATAGAAGGGGGCAATCAATTCACATATGGTGTTCAGGGCACAGCTGGGGACTGAGGGGGTCTATAACAAGCGGCAACAGTGAGAGACTTATTTCTGGAAAGGTGGATTTTTAAAAGTAGAAGTTCGAACTGTTTGGGCACAGACCTGGATAGTATGACAGAACTCTGCAGGCTATCTCTGCGGTAGATTGCAACTCCGCCACCTTTGTCAGTTCTATCTTGACGGAAAATGTTGTAGTTGGGGATGGAAATTTCAGAATTTTTGGTGGCCTTCCTAAGCCAGGATTCAGACACGGCTAGGACAACAGAGTTTGCTGAGTGTGCTAAAGCAGTGAATAAAACACATTTAGGGAGGGGGCTTCTGGGGTTAATATGCATGAAAGCAAGACTTTTACGGTTACAGAAGTCGTACGGCTAAAGGCTATGAGAACTGGTTGTCTAGTGCGTTGGGAACAGAGAATAAAAGGGTCAGATTTCTGGCGTGGTAGAATAGATTCAGGGCATAATGTACAGACAAGGGTATGGTAGGATGTGAATGCAGTGGGAGTAAACCTATGCATTGAGTGACGATGAGAGAGCTTGCATCTCTGGAGACACCAGCTAAGCCAGGTGAGGTCTCCCCATGTGTGGGGTGTGTGATAAACGAGCTATCTAAGGCATGTTGAGCTGGACTAATGGCTCTACAGTGAAATACAACAATAACTAACTGAAACATCAGAAGACAAGGCATATTGACATTAGAGAGAAGCATGTGTAGCTGAGTGATCATGGGGTCCAATGAGCAGCAATAGGTGAGTCCGGGAGCTGTTCGGTAGTCTCTACTATGCTAGGCGAGTGGGAGTCACGGCGTTCAGAAAGCTAGCGGGCCGGGGATAGCAGATGGGTCTTCGGTGACATCGCAACGGAAAAGCCTGTTGAAACCACATCGGACGATTACGTCGGCAGACCAGACATGATGGATCGGCGGGGCTCCGTGTCAGCATTAAAGGGTCCAGACAAATTGGCCAAAGAGGTATTGTAGCCCACAAATTAGCAAGTATACCTCTTCAGAGATGGGCCTAGCTCGAGGCTAGCTCAAGGCTAACTGGTGCTTGCTTCGGGACAGAGACGTTAGCCAGCGGTAGCCACTCAGTTGCAGCTAGCTAGCTGCGATGAACCGGTGTAATAGACCAGAGCTCGCGGCAGGAATCCGGTGATGTGGTGGAGAAAAGCAGTCCGATATGCTCTGTTGATATCGCGCTGTGCAGACTGGCAGGTATTGACCGAGCTAAAGCTGGCTGGTGTCCGAGCTAAAGGTGAAGACCGCTAGCCGTGGCTAACAGTGACTACTAGCTAGTAGCTAGTTAGTTGGCTAGCTTCTGATGGAGGTCTATGTCCCCATCTCTAGGCGTCACTGAACTGTCTCATTATGCACATGCATATATTGTGTACTCGTTATTACGGGTCTCGTCCCGCGGATTGTTGTGCACTTGTTATAACGGGTCTCGAACCTGGGGATTGTTGTGCACTTGTTATCACGGGTCTCGTCCCATGTATTGTTATTACGGGTCTCGTCCTGTGTAATTATTAGAGGTTTAACCTCGCTCTTTTGTTTGGGTTACATCCCTGTGTTTTTGTATATATGTTTGTTTTGGGCTTCGTCCCTGTGCCCTTTGATCACACCTACTCATTCAAGGATTTTTCTTTATTTTTGTTATTTTCTACATTGTAGAATAATAGCAAAGACATTACAACTATGAAATAACACATATGGAATCATGTAGTAACCAAAAAAGTGTTAAAGAAATCAAAATATATTTAATATTTGAGATTCTTCAAAGTAGCCACCCTTTGCCTTGATGACAGTGTTGTACACTCTTGGTATTCTCTCAACCAGCTTCATGAGGTAGTCACCTGGAATGCATTTCAAGTAACAGGTGTGCCTTTGTAACTGATGTGAAATGGCTAGCTAGTTAGTGGTGGTGCGTGCTAATAGTGTTTCAATTGGTGACGTCACTCGCTCTGAGACCTTGAAGTAGTTGTTCCCCTTGCTCTGCAAGGGCCGCGGCTTTTGTGGAGCGATGGGTAACGATGCATCGAAGGTGGCTGTTATTGATGTGTGCAGAGGGTCCCTGGTTTGAGCCCAGGTAGGGGCGAGGAGAGGGACGGAAGCAATACTGTTACACCTTGTTAAAAATTAATTTGTGGAATTTATTTACTTTTTAATGCGTTTCAGTCAATCAGTTGTGTTGTGACAAGGTAGTGGTGGAACACAGAAGATATCCCTATTTAGTGAAAGACCAAGTCCATATTATGGCAAGAACAGCTCAAATAAGCAAGAGAAATGACAGTCCATCATTACTTTAAGACATGAAGTCAATCCGGAAAATTTCAATAACTTTTTTCTCAAGAAAGTTTCTTCAAGTGCAGTCGCAACAACCATCAGGCGCTATGATGAAACTGGCTCTCATGAAGATCGCCACAGGAAAGGCACACCCAGAGTTACCTCTGTGGCAGAGGATAAGTTCATTAGAGTTACCAGCCTCAGACATTGCAGCCCAGATAAATGCTTCACAGAGTTCAAGTAACAGACACATCTCAACATCAACTGTTCAGTGGAAACTGCATTAATCAGGCCTTCATGGATGAAGTGCTGCAAAGAAACCACTACTAAAGAACACCAAGTAGAAATAGACACTTGCTTGGGTCAAGAAACACGAGCAATGGACAATAGACCGGTGGAAATCTGTCCTTTGGTCTGATGAGTCCAAATATGAGATTTTTGGTTCTGACCGCTGTGTCTGTGAGACGCAGAGTAGAACGGATGATCTCCACATATGTGGTTCCCACTGTGAAGCATGGAGGAGGAGGTAGGATGGTGTGGGGGTGCTTTGCTGGTGACACTGTCAGTGATTTATTTAGAATTCAAGGCACACTTAACCAGCATGGCTAAAACAGCATTCTGCAGCGACATGCCATCCCATCTGGTTTGCGCTTAGTGGGACAATCATTTGTTTTTCAACAGGACAATGACCCAACACACCTTACACACACAGGCTGTGTAAGGGCTATTTGACCAAGAAAGGAGAGTGATGGAGTGCTGCATCAGATGACCTGGCCTCCACAATCACCCGATCTCAACCCAATTGAGATGGTTTGGGATGAGTTGGACCGCAGAGTGAAGGAAAAGCAGCCAACAAGTGCTCAGCATATGTAGGAAATTCAAGACTGTTGGAAAAGCACTCCAGGTGTAGCTGGTTGAGAGAAGGCCAAGAGTGTGCAAAGGTGTCCTCAAGGCAAAGGGAGACTTTGAAGAATCTCAAATATGAAAAAACACTTTTTTGGTTACTACATGTTATTTCATAGTTTTGATGTCATCACTATTATTCAACAATGTAGAAAATAGTACAAATAAAGAGTAGGTGTGTCTAAACTTAATTTTTTACCCCCTTTTTCTTCCCAATTTCGCGGTAGTCTCATCGCTACAACTCCCGTACGGGCTCGGGAGAGACGAAGGTCAAGAGCCATGCGTCCTCCAAAACACAACCCAACCAAGCCGCACTGCTTCTTAACACAGCACACATTCAACCCGGAAGCCAGCCGCACCAATGTGTCAGAGGAAACACTGTGCACCTGGCGACCTGGTCAGCGTGCACTGCGCCCGGCCCACCACAGGAGTCGCTAGTACGTGATGAGACAAGGATATTCCTACCGGCCAAACCCTCCCTAACCCGGAGGACGCTAGGCTAATTGTGCATCGCCCCATGGACCTCCCGGTCGCGGACGGTTGCGACAGAGCCTGGGCTCAAACCCAGAGTCTCTGGTGGCACAGCTAGCACTGCGATGCAGTGCCTTAGACCACTGCGCCACCCAGGAGACCTGTGTGTCCAAACTTTTGACTGGTACTGTATATATTCTACTTAAACTGACAAATAAAATCCATCCAAACTGTGCAACGGCCAGTTGATGAATGTAAAATGCAAGCCATGATGTTGAAGTGCCTGAAGTCGATAGGCTTTGTTTATTGGTTGTGTGGTGCATTGGCACAGAAACCTGTTGGTGGAAAATTTGTTGCATATATTTTATATAATTATAAATATGGCAACAAAATATTTTTAACGTTGGAGAGGGGTGGTTCTTGTTTTGAATGACACCTTGAACTGTCCTTAGGCATTTTTCTCCCTGTTTGTCACAACAGTGAATGTAGTGAGGGGGTTCAATACTTACAAACTAACACTTGAGAACAAACCATTTGACAACATCCCAGGACCAGTGCTAAGTGACACAGCTATAGACATTCTGTAGTCCCATACCTCCAGATCTGAAGCTTGGCAGTACAGTAAGCATTTATCTCCCTGTCTGTCACAACAGTGAATGGAGTGAGGGTTCAACTGTGAGAAACACCAGAGGCTGATTCGAACCTCATGTCTTCTCTCTGTGTCTGACACAGAGACAAAAGGTTGTAACGTCAGAGCAGTTTGTCATCTCAACATCAAAGAATAGGAGAGAAGGAACCCCGATGCACTGTTGATATTATGGATGAGTCATGATTATTTAGTGCCTGTATGGATGTGTTATGAATGCTTTATGTATCACATACTATCCCCATGGCAATATGACCAAACATCGCTGATCCTCTTTTCATTTTCCTTTGGTTTTGTCTTGTCTTCCATCACACCTGGTTCCAATCCCATCATTTACATGTTGTGTATTTAACCCTCTGTTCCCCCTCATGTCCTTGTGGGTGATTGTTTATTGTAGTGCTTGAACACGTCTGTCCTGGTGGGTGATTGTTTATTGTAGTTCTTGTGTCTGTCCTGGTGGGTGATTGTTTATTGTAGTTCTTGTGTCTGTCCTGGTGGGTGATTGTTTATTGTAGTTCTTGAACATGTCTGTCCTGGTGGGTGATTGTTTATTGTAGTTCTTGTGTCTGTCCTGGTGGGTGATTGTTTATTGTAGTTCTTGTGTCTGTCCTGGTGGGTGATTGTTTATTGTAGTGCTTGTGTCTGTCCTGGTGGGTGATTGTTTATTGTAGTGCTTGTGTCTGTCCTGGTGGGTGATTGTTTATTGTAGTTTTTGTGAACGTCTGTCCTGGTGGGTGATTGTTTATTGTAGTGCTTGAACACGTCTGTCCTGGTGGGTGATTGTTTATTGTAGTGCTTGAACACGTCTGTCCTGGTGGGTGATTGTTTATTGTAGTTCTTGAACATGTCTGTCCTGGTGGGTGATTGTTTATTGTAGTGCTTGTGTCTGTCCTGGTGGGTGATTGTTTATTGTAGTTATTGTGTCTGTCCTGGTGGGTGATTGTTTATTGTAGTTCTTGTGTCTGTCCTGGTGGGTGATTGTTTATTGTAGTTCTTGTGTCTGTCCTGGTGGGTGATTGTTTATTGTAGTTATTGTGTCTGTCCTGGTGGGTGATTGTTTATTGTAGTTCTTGTGTCTGTCCTGGTGGGTGATTGTTTATTGTAGTTATTGTGTCTGTCCTGGTGGGTGATTGTTTATTGTCGTTATTGTGTCTGTCCTGGTGGGTGATTGTTTATTGTAGTTCTTGTGTCTGTCCTGGTGGGTGATTGTTTATTGTAGTTCTTGTGTCTGTCCTGGTGGGTGATTGTTTATTGTAGTTATTGTGTCTGTCCTGGTGGGTGATTGTTTATTGTAGTTCTTGAACACGTCTGTCCTGGTGGGTGATTGTTTATTGTAGTTCTTGAACATGTCTGTCCTGGTGGGTGATTGTTTATTGTAGTTCTTGAACACGTCTGTCCTGGTGGGTGATTGTTTATTGTAGTGCTTGTGTCTGTCCTGGTGGGTGATTGTTTATTGTAGTGCTTGTGTCTGTCCTGGTGGGTGATTGTTTATTGTAGTTATTGTGTCTGTCCTGGTGGGTGATTGTTTATTGTAGTTCTTGAACACGTCTGTCCTGGTGGGTGATTGTTTATTGTAGTTCTTGAACACGTCTGTCCTGGTGGGTGATTGTTTATTGTAGTTCTTGAACACGTCTGTCCTGGTGGGTGATTGTTTATTGTAGTTCTTGTGTCTGTCCTGGTGGGTGATTGTTTATTGTAGTTATTGTGTCTGTCCTGGTGGGTGATTGTTTATTGTAGTGCTTGTGTCTGTCCTGGTGTGTGATTGCTTATTGTAGTTATTGTGTCTGTCCTGGTGGGTGATTGTTTATTGTAGTTCTTGTGTCTGTCCTGGTGGGTGATTGTTTATTGTAGTGCTTGTGTCTGTCCTGGTGGGTGATTGTTTATTGTAGTTATTGTGTCTGTCCTGGTGGGTGATTGTTTATTGTAGTTCTTGTGTCTGTCCTGGTGGGTGATTGTTTATTGTAGTTCTTGTGTCTGTCCTGGTGGGTGATTGTTTATTGTAGTGCTTGTGTCTGTCCTGGTGGGTGATTGTTTATTGTAGTTCTTGTGTCTGTCCTGGTGGGTGATTGTTTATTGTAGTTCTTAAACACGTCTGTCCTGGTGTGTCGGGTTATGGACCCATTTATTTTATTATTCTGTTTTCCGGTGGGTTTTTGTTAATAAACTGCGCCGTTGGAAACACAGTTATTTCTCTCCTGCGTCTGATTTCTCTGCCGCTAGTTCACACCCCTTACAACATTATAATGTGCAGTTCACACCCCTTACAACATTATAATGTGCAGAAGATGTGCAGTTCACACCCCTTACAACATTATAATGTGCAGGAGATGTGCAGTTCACACCCCTTACAACATTATAATGTGCAGAAGATGTGCAGTTCACACCCCTTACAACATTATAATGTGCAGAATATGTGCAGTTCACACCCCTTACAACATTATAATGTGCAGTTCACACCCCTTACAACATTATAATGTGCAGAAGATGTGCAGTTCACACCCCTTACAACATTATAATGTGCAGTTCACACCCCTTACAACATTATAATGTGCCGTTCACACCCCTTACAACATTATAATGTGCAGTTCACACCCATTACAACATTATAATGTGCAGAAGATGTGCAGTTCACACCCCTTACAACATTATAATGTGCAGAAGATGTGCAGTTCACACCCCTTACAACATTATAATGTGCAGTTCACACCCCTTACAACATTATAATGTGCAGAAGATGTGCAGTTCACACCCCTTACAACATTATAATGTGCAGAAGATGTGCAGTTCGCACCCCTTAAAACATGATAATGTGCAGGAGATGTGCAGTTCGCACCCCTTACAACATTATAATGTGCAGTTCACACCCCTTACAACATTATAATGTGCAGTTCACACCCCTTACAACATTATAATGTGCAGAAGATGTGCAGTTCACACCCCTTACAACATTATAATGTGCAGTTCACACCCCTTACAACATTATAATGTGCAGTTCACACCCCTTACAACATTATATTATGCAGAAGATGTGCAGTTCACACCCCTTACAACATTATAATGTGCAGTTCACACCCCTTACAACATTATAATGTGCAGAAGATGTGCAGTTCACACCCCTTACAACATTATAATGTGCAGTTCACACCCCTTACAACATTATAATGTGCAGAAGATGTGCAGTTCACACCCCTTACAACATTATAATGTGCAGTATACACCCCTTACAACATTATAATGTGCAGTTCGCACCCCTTACAACATTATAATGTGCAGTTCACACCCCTTACAACATTATAATGTGCAGTTCACACCCCTTACAACATTATAATGTGCAGTTCACACCCCTTACAACATTATAATGTGCAGAAGATGTGCAGTTCACACCCCTTACAACATTATAATGTGCAGAAGATGTGCAGTTCGCACCCCTTAAAACATGATAATGTGCAGGAGATGTGCAGTTCGCACCCCTTACAACATTATAATGTGCAGTTCACACCCCTTACAACATTATAATGTGCAGTTCACACCCCTTACAACATTATAATGTGCAGTTCACACCCCTTACAACATTATAATGTGCAGTTCACACCCCTTACAACATTATAATGTGCAGAAGATGTGCAGTTCGCACCCCTTACAACATTATAATGTGCAGAAGATGTGCTGTTCACACCCCTTACAACATGATAATGTGCAGGAGATGTGCAGTTCGCACCCCTTACAACATTATAATGTGCAGGAGATGTGCACAAGCGAGCACTTGAAACGGCACAAAAGGATTTCAGAGTTTATATAGCAATGTATCGACCATACACACTGTCTGGGATTTCTCTGCCGCCAGTTCACACCCCTTACAACATGATAATGTGCAGGAGATGTGCAGTTCGCACCCCTTACAACATTATAATGTGCAGGAGATGTGCACAAGCGAGCACTTGAAACGGCACAAAAGGATTTCAGAGTTTATATAGCAATGTATCGACCATACACACTGTCTGGGAGCTTCTAAACCAACAGTGGCAGTTTTGGGTCCTATCTTAACTATTTGTAACTTTATAACTTCATAAGAATCTTATTTACTTAGAACACCCAGGGGAAATGTAGGGGTTGAAAATGATGAGGCCTTTGCTGAAGTCTGGTGGAACCAGTCAGCATCAGGGCAAAGGAACCCTGCAGGACTTCCCTAATCAAATAAACACTGCCACTTCCACTGACCCTAATTTCCCATGTTGGCTTCAGCCCAAAATCTCTATATGCCTCAACAATACAACATGATTCTAAAAGTATTCACAAGTTTAGGATGTAAATGTCTTTCGGTAGACACTTCATTGTGTTTTGAGTCTTTTGTGTAGGGCTGGAGGCTGTTGTGTGTGTGTGTGCGTGTGTGTGCCCGTGCTTATAATTGTGTGTGTTTGTGCATGCATGTGTGTGCATGTGTGTGTGTGTCTGTGTGCGATTGTGATAATGTGTAGTGGTGGCTTCCACAGAGGAGATGCTCTGTGTAGACAGTTGTTGCTCTTATCATGGGCGTCAGTGGCTTGGATCTCTCCCTCCACTCATCGAGCCAGTAGTAACAGGCCTTGTGGCGGCTCTGTCATCTCACTGAGTGACTCATTTATAAGTCGAGAGAGGTTAACGATAATAACGCAGAAAAGCCAAACAAATGAAAATATACATGTGGCTGGAGGCTAAAGCCTTCCAAATGTACTCTGTTCTGATCGTATATTTGATTAAGTATGAGTGAAATCACTAAATGTGTTATGTATTTTACCATAAAAATCTAAGAGCACAATGTTCAGAATAGGCTGCAATGTAAAATATAATGTTTAAATGTGCAGTAGGTCTATTTGCTATTCCCCTGTGTGTGTTTCAGTAGCTGAGTTTGCTTTTTCATATTCTGTTGAGAACATGGAACTATCTGGGTGACCACAAGCTCAGCAAAATGAAATGGAACTATCTGGGTGACCACAAGCTCAGCAAAATGAAATGGAACTATCTGGGTGACCACAAGCTCAGCAAAATGAAATGGAACTATCTGGGTGACCACAAGCTCAGCAAAATGAAAATGAACTATCTGGGTGACCACAAGCTCAGCAAAATGAAATGGAACTATCTGGGTGACCACAAGCTCAGCAAAATGAAAATGAACTATCTGGGTGACCACAAGCTCAGCAAAATGAAATGGAACTATCTGGGTGACCACAAGCTCAGCAAAATGAAATGGAACTATCTGGGTGACCACAAGCTCAGCAAAATGAATAACAAGCACTACAGTGTATTCTCTCTCCTGGCTTCCATCACTAATAAGAGCTTTAGTCCCCACATGGTGTGTGTGTGTGTCAGAGGTGGGACCAAGTCACTATTATTCAAGTCACAAGCAAGTCTCAAGTCACAAGGTCAGAGTCTAAAGTCAAGTCCCAAGTACAATGGGTCAAGACTCGAGTTAAGTCCAAGTCGTGTATTCTAAGAGCAAGTCAAGTCGAGTCGAGTCGAGTCACAAATTAATATCGAGGCTACAGGACAGCCCTTTTCATGATTTTGTTTACACCATATTTTGATTAGCCTATGTAATTGTGAAATAGGGACCTTGTAGCAGTGGTAAGGGCATGAAATCAGCAGGAGTCAAGGAAGGTTGACGTTCTCAGTGTGTAGATTTATTTACAGGTCTTGGTGATCCAATGGGGAAAGTGCCTTATCATAGAAAATATACAAGTAGATTTACCAAATATACATGGGCAATATTCCAAAAGAATTAGCCTCTGTATCAGGTTTAACCTGTCCTAATATGAGAACCCAAATCAAATCTGTCTAACAGGAGCTCAAACAGGTAGACCTACATAATAAGGAATTGGACCCCAGGACCATGCAATTACCCAATTGGCAATTACATCCAATAAACTGGTTCTAAAACGTAAAAGGCCATTTCCAAATCCATTGTTACATTGGTACATTCATCTTAATCAGACTTAATTATTATTAATGATATTCCAACAACATGGCACAATAATTGTTTTATCTTATTCAACGTTCTGACTACAAAGTATGGAGCGCAGACCACGTAGCCTATTTCTATGTGCACTAAGGTGCGCACGCTCCTATTACATCACGCACAACAAAAATGACAGAGATATAGGACACAGACACACGGAACTCTGACATAGCCCGGGAAATATGAACAATGGAAACTATACATTGAATTAAATAAAAATAACTTAATGTGCACTATAAATATTGCGCCCACTCAGAGCACAGTAAGAAATGGTTGGCTATAAAAATGAAAATGTATTGTAGGCCTATCAAACATGAAACAGAAACGTCTACGTGTTCCAATAAACAGTAAGGTAGTGGAATGATGAAACGCTAGAAATGATTGTAGTATTAGATGGAATATAGATTTACCACATAGGTCCTATGCATTTAAATGTGTGAAAGCCACAGCAAATATTTCAAAAAGAGAAATAAAGCACTTTCCACCGGGGGGAGTTTGAAGAGTGCGTCTGCGCCAGGGTAATATTTGATTTTAACAACAAATTCCAGATGCAAGCTTCATTAGTAAATGATCAATATCAAGAAATGCTTACATAGGCCCACCAAAAGACCAGCAGACCTATCCAAGTAGACTCAGTGCCACAATGGATGACAAAACATTACAAAACCTGGACAGACAATTTCAAGTCATCAGTCTCAAGTCAAAGTCGACTCCAGGGTCTTGAGACTTCAAGTCCAAGTCAAGTCTCAAGTTATTTTATTTTCTATCAATTCCAGTTTGAAGTCATCAAATGTGTAACTTGAGTCAGACCCCATTCCAAGTCATGTGACTGGAGTCCACAACTGTGGTGTGTTTGTGTGTGTGTGTGTGTGTGTGTGTGTGTGTGTGTGTGTGTGTGCGTGCGTGCGTGCGTGCGTCCAACAGGCCATTGGGAACCAGGCGGTTCATTAAGGAGTGATTTGAGTTGATCCACAGAGACAGGTTTGTCTGTGACAAGGCTTGACTTGAAATAACAGGGAAGGCCCATGGTCTTTTGGGAGTTTGTCTAACTGGTATTAGCTAGGAGGAGTAACAGCTGCCACAAGAACTTACTGTTCTGAAAGAGTTGTTTTATTTTCAATACACTGCCAGTTTTGCCCATTGGTTGTAGGGTACATTAGCCTAGTCAAGCAGACAAAATGTCAGGCTGGTTCCACCAGGCTAAGGGAACATTGTTCTTCTACTAAATCACTATCAGTTTATCTGTTGTAATGCACAAGGGTTAACCAGGGTTAACAGGGCTCAGAGGTTATGTTTATGGTAATGTAATTACTATAGTGTTATATAAGCCTTCTGTAGGGTTGGCAAATGTTGGTTGACCTCTATGTCCCATAGCCATTTATTAAGGCTGTGAAATGATGGCTGGCACATTGTCCTTGTCTGGCCCCTGCATCAAACAGGCTAACACACACACACACAGACACACAGACACACAGACACACACACACACACACACACACACACACACACACACACACACACACACACACACACACACTGCTGTCAGCGTTCAAGCTGCTACCATGACAACCCTGCCTGCATCTCCAGGGAACACACGATGCAGAACTACGTACGCAAGCACGCACACACGGACACACACACACACGCACACACACGCACACACACTCTTCCCCCGGGAAATAACGCTCTCCGCTCCATTTATAAACGCTGTAATGTTTCAAAAAGGACATTTTGTGTCCTGTGCTTTCAGATGAAATAGAACAAGCTAACTGAGTGCATTGATGATGCACCATTCATATTCACTAGATCTCAAAGTACTCACCTCATCTAACACCAATGTGAAGCACCATTTTGCAACAGAACGCTCACTTCACATCTACTATCATAGTGGAGAGTTGAGGAGTAACATTCATCAATACTAAACACCAGGATTCTGCATTATTCCCAGGTTCTTAGTCATGCCTCAGGAAGCATTCATGAGAAGTCATCGTGGCATGATTATAGCATGCAGGTTGGTGTAGCCATCAGTTATCCAGTATTAGAATAACGGTGAAACATTGTACCCATATTGTGATTATCTGATGAGACCAACAACATCTCCCCAAGGGAAGAATTAAGTCAGTAAAGGAGTATGTAGACCTGTTAAAATGTCTCACTGCAGCAACTGCAGCAGTACTTACAGTATAATGTGCTTGTGTTTCCCTTCTTAGCTGTAACAGGGCAACTCTTTGATTCTGTGAAGCACAAGAAAAACGTCAGGTGGTACTTCCTCCCGCCTGCCTCAGTATCCTGCCCGCCTGCCTCAGTATCCTGTCCACAGTGTGTGTGTGTGTGTGTGTTTGTGTGTGCGTGCCCACTCTGCCTCCATGTGCCAGATAAAAGCAGGTTGAGGTGCGCCCATCTCTTCGTGTGAGAACACTGTGGATAGGAACACACACACACACACACACAGCTTCTGTTCCGTTTCGTACCACCTTTGATGTCGCACCATGGCGGCATCATCGGTTATGACATTGCAGGTGGCAGGCACTCTCGTCTCGACTGTAGCGTAGCAGGGAAATGTGGTCGCTGGCGTCAACAGAGGCCCTGGTAGATCTGAGCATCAGAAACACAGTTCAAAGAAATAAACTACCCCTGTTTAGATATTGGTTTTAAACATGCATCAAACAAGTATAAGTTTTCCACCGCACTGTGCTGCACTGTGCAGCGCTGTGTTGTACTGTGCTGGGAAGTTAGTAAAATAAAGTAGGTGTCATGTTTGGGTTTCCTTGCCCTCTTATCTTCTTTGTTCAGAAGTGAATCTAGGCCATGCCCTGTCGGGTCTAGTGTTGTGTGAATGAATTCAGAACTCAAATGGATGCACTCAACATTAAAATGGATGCCTCAGGGTCAGATAGAGGCCACTGAGCAATCATAGGTCTCGATGGATGATCAAACAAAAATATAAACACAACACTGAACAAAAATATAAACACTACATGCAACAATTTCAAAGATTTACTAAGAGTTACTATGATGGCTCAGGATAAGACCCAGATGGGGAAACACAGGAGGCGGATAGTTTGAATCTCAGATATTTATCATAACACATGGGGCAGGCAAAGGGCAGGTCAAAGGCAGGCAGCGGTTTGTCATCCAGGTCAGAGTCAGACAGGTACAGGACCGCAGGCAGGCTTAGGGTCAGGACAGGCAGAAAGGTCAGAACTGGGAAGACTAGAAACAAAACTTGAGAACAGGAAAACAGGAAACATGCTGGTATGACCTGACAAGACAAGATGAACTGGCAACAGACAAACAGAAAACACAGGTATAAATACACAGGGGATAATGGGGGAAAATGGGAGACACCTTGTGGGGGGTGGAGGCAAGCACAAGACAGGTGAAACAGATCAGGGTGTGACACTATCCCCCCCTCTAGGGGCGCCACCTGGTGTCCTACCCAGGCACATACCTGGTTGACCGGGGTGCCGGCTGTGGTCTCCAGAAAATGGCAGAACGGGCTCCAACCCATGATAGAACCAGTAGACCAGTTGATCAGGGGATTTTGAAAACCCCAAAACCACTGGTACATGAGGAGATTCGATGAGCAGGAACTGCATAGATTCAGTGTGATTACCTGACACTCTCAGGTTGATAGGAACCGTATTGTGGGTGACTCTGCCAATAGAGCGCCCATCCAGAGCTCTGGCGTCCAAGAGAATGGAGAAGGGTTGGAGAATGGAGAAGGGTTGTATGAAGATTCCCAACTCCAACACCAGAGTAATGTCCATAAAGCACATGTCGGCCCCAGAGTCAAGGAGCACCCAGAGAGATTTGGACCGGTCACCCCACAGCAGGATGGCATGGAGAGGGGTACAAGTACCGGGAGATTGGAAACTCCCCGTCTTTATAAAGCCTGGTCTTTATTTAACTAGGCAAATCAGTTAAGAACAAATTCTTATTTACAATGACGGTCTACCCCGGCCAAACCCTAACAGTGCTGGACCAAGTGTCCGCTGCCCTATGCGGACGAGCGAGTGTGACTGAGAACAGACCTCTTCTCCCTCCTACATTCCAGTAGTCACCAATCGATCCACATGGTCAAGACTATGAGAGACTTTAGGTCCATGGGAAGCTCCCGGGCTGCGAGCTTGTCTTTAACCACCTCTGATAATCCATGAAGCAACGTGTCAGGTTCCAGGCACTCTTGGTGGACAAAGTGCAAAAATCTACCACATAGTCTGGCACACTACGGGAGTCTTGATACAGTTGAAGTAGCTTCCGAGCAGCCTCTCTCCCAGACAACAGAGAATCTAACACCTTTCTTACCTCCGCCACAAACTCCTCCAGACTGAGGCAAACGGTATATAGCTGCTCCCACACCACCATAGCCCAGGCGAGTGCCCTCCCGGACATCAGCATTATCAGGTACGCTATCTTCGAGCGATCCGAGGGAACCAAAGAGGGCTGCAGGTCGAATATGAGGGAGCACTGGGAGAGAAACGCCCGGCAGGTTCTTGGCTCTCCAGCGTAGCGCTCCGGATGAGGTAAGTGTGGTTCTCGGGAAGCCGGGGTAGGCTGGGGAGAAGCGCCGCTGGCAGTAGGGTTACTGAGAGTCTGGGAAGTTACGGTTGTGGCTTGCTGCCTAGTAGATCAAACGCATAATTTCTACAGCAATGCATTGAAAGCGTGGTCATGGCGTTCCGCCAAGGAGTCCTTCTAGAAGGTTTTGAAGTAACTCCTTGTGTCTTCCAATGGTGGCTTCTTTAGAAGGAGACCGCGTTGAGTCTCCTGGGTCAGTCATTGCCAGTTCGTACTATCACAGCTCAGGATAAGACCCAGATGCAAACACAGGATAGTTTGAATCTCCGAAATGTATCATAACACAGGGGGCAGGCAAAGGGCAGGTCGAAGGCAGGCAGCGGTTCATAATCCAGGTCAGAGTCAGGCAAGCCATGGAAGAACTAGGACATTTTCAGCTTCCAGGAATTGTGTACAGATCCTTGTGACATGGGGCCGTGCATTATTATGCTAAAACTTGAGATGATGGAGGTGGATGAATTGCACGACAATGGGCCTCAGGATCTAGTAACGTTATTTCTGTGCATTCAAATCGTAATCTATAAAATGCAATTGTATTTGTTGTCCGTAGCTTATTCCTGCACATACCATAACCCCACAGCCACCATTGGGCAGTATGTTCACAATGTTGACATCAGCAAACTGTTTGCCCACACAACACCATAAACACTGTATATCATTTGCCCGGTAGAGTTCAAATCGGGAATCATCTGTGAAGAGCACACTTTGCCAGCATGCCAGTAGCCATCGAAGTTGAGCATTTTCCCACTGAAGTTGGTTACGACGCCGAGCCGTAGTCAGGTCAAGACCCTGGTGAGGACAACGAGCTCACAGATGAGCTTCTATGAGACAATTTCTGACAGTTCTTCACTTGTGCAAACCCACAGTTTCATCAGCTGTCCGGCTGGCTGGTCTAAGACGATCCTGCAGTTGAAGAAGTCGGATGTGGAAGTCCTGGACTGGCATAGTTATACGTGGTCTGCAGTTGTAAGGCCAGTTGGATGTACTGCCAAATTCTCTGAAACACGTTGGAGGTGGCTTATGATAGAGAAATGAACATTCAATTCTCTGGCAACAGCTCCGGTGGACATTCATGCAGTTGGCATTTCAATTGCACTCTCCCTCACATGTGTGGCATTGTGTTGTGGGACAAACTGCATCTTAGAGAGGTGTTTTATTGTCTCCAGCACAAAGTGCACCTGTGTAATGATCATGCTGTTTAATCATCTTCTTGATATACCACACCTGTCACATGGATGGATTATCGTGACAAAGGAGAAATGCTCACTAACAGGGATGTAAACAAATTTGTGCACAACATTTGATGATTTACTTCCGGCGCCGACAGAGATGGCCGCCTCGCTTCGCGTTCCTAGGAAACTATGCAGTTTTTAGTTTTTTTACGTGTTATTTCTTACATTAGTACCCCAGGTCATCTTAGGTTTCATTACATACAGTCGAGAAGAACTACTGAATATAAGAGCAGCGTGACTTTCGCGAAGCGGATCCTGTGTTCTGCCTTTCACCAAGGACAATGGAATGGATCCCAGCCGGCGACCCAAAAAAACGACTTCGTAAAAGAGGGAAACGTAGCGGTCTTCTGGTCAGACTCCGGAGACGGGTACATCGTGTATCACTCCCCAGTATACTTCTCGCCAATGTCCAGTCTCTTGACAACAAGGTTGATGAAATCCGAGCAAGGGTAGCATTCCAGAGGGACATCAGAGACTGTAACGTTCTTTGCTTCACGGAAACATGGCTCACTGGAGAGACGCTATCGGAGTCGATGCAGCCAGCTGGTTTCTCCACGCATCGCGCAGACAGAAACAAACATCTTTCTGGTAAGAAGAGGGGCGGGGGCGTATGCCTTATGGCTAACGAGACGTGGTGTGGTCACAAAAGCATACAGGAACTCAAGTCCTTCTGTTCACCTGATTTAGAATTCCTCACAATCAAATGTCGACCGCATTATCTACCAAGGGAATTCTCTTCGATTATAATCACAGCCGTATATATTCCTCTCCAAGCAGACACATCGATGGCTCTGAACGAACTTTATTTGACTCTTTGCAAACTGGAATCCATACATCCTGAGGCTACATTCGTTGTAGCTGGGGATTTTAACAAGGCTAATCTGAAAACAAGACTCCTTAAATTGTATCAGCATATCGATTGCGCAACCAGGGCTGGCAAAACCTTGGATCACTGTTATTCTAACTTCCGCGACGCATATAAGGCCCTGCCCCGCCCTCCTTTCGGAAAAGCTGACCATGACTCCATTTTGCTGATCCCTGCCTACAGACAGAAACTAAAACAAGAAGCTCCCACGCTGAGGTCTGTTCAACGCTGGGTCGACCAATCTGATTCCACACTCCAAGACTGCTTCCATCACATGGACTGGGATATGTTTCGTATTGCGTCAGACAACAACATTGACGAATTCCGCTGATTCGGTGTGCGAGTTCATTAGAACGTGCGTTGAAGATGTCGTTCCCATAGCAACGATTAAAACATTCCCAAACCAGAAACCGTGGATTGATGGCAGCATTCGCAGGAAACTGAAAGCTCGAACCACTGCTTTTAATCAGGGCAAGGTGACCGGAAACATGACCGAATACAAACAGTGTAGCTATTCCCTCCGCAAGGCAATCAAACAAGCTAAGCGTCAGTATAGAGACAAAGTAGAATCTCAATTCAATGGCTCAGACACAAGAGGTATGTGGCAGGGTCTACAGTCAATCACGGATTACAAAAAGAAAACCAGCCCCGTCACGGACCAGGATGTCTTGCTCCCAGGCAGACTAAATCACTTTTTTGCCCGCTTTGAGGACAATACAGTGCCACTGACACGGCCTGCAACCAAAACATGCGGCCTCTCCTTCACTGCAGCCGAGGTGAGTAAAACATTTAAACGTGTTAACCCTCGCAAGGCTGCAGGCCCAGACGGCATCCCCAGCCGCGCCCTCAGAGCATGCGCAGACCAGCTGGCTGGTGTGTTTACGGACATATTCAATCAATCCCTATCCCAGTCTGCTGTTTCCACATGATTCAAGAGGGCCACCATTGTTCCTGTTCCCAAGAAAGCTAAGGTAACTGAGCTAAACGACTACATCATCATGAAGTGCTTTGAGAGACTAGTCAAGGACCATATCACCTCCACCCTACCTGACACCCTAGACCCACTCCAATTTGCTTACCGCCCAAATAGGTCCACAGACGATGCAATCTCAACCACACTGCACACTGCCCTAACCCATCTGGACAAGAGGAATACCTATGTGAGAATGCTGTTCATCGACTACAGCTCGGCATTTAACACCATAGTACCCTCCAAGCTCGTCATCAAGCTCGAGACCCTTGGTCTCGACCCCGCCCTGTGCAACTGGGTACTGGACTTCCTGACGGGCCGCCCCCAGGTGGTGAGGGTAGGCAACAACATCTCCACCCCGCTGATCCTCAACACTGGGGCCCCACAAGGGTGCGTTCTGAGCCCTCTCCTGTACTCCCTGTTCACCCACGACTGCGTGGCCATGCACGCCTCCAACTCAATCATCAAGTTTGCGGACGACACAACAGTGGTAGGCTTGATTACCAACAACGACGAGACGGCCTACAGGGAGGAGGTGAGGGCCCTCGGAGTGTGGTGTCAGGAAAATAACCTCACACTCAACGTCAACAAAACTAAGGAGATGATTGTGGACTTCAGGAAACAGCAGAGGGAACACCCCCCTATCCACATCAATGAAACAGTAGTGGAGAGGGTAGCAAGTTTTAAATTCCTCGGCATACACATCACAGACAAACTGAATTGGTCCACCCACACAGATAGCATCGTGAAGAAGGCGCAGCAGCGCCTCTTCAACCTCAGGAGGCTGAAGAAATTCGGCTTGTCACCAAAAGCACTCACAAACTTCTACAGATGCACAATCGAGAGCATCCTGGCGGGCTGTATCACCGGCAACTGCTCCGCCCACAACCGTAAGGCTCTCCAGAGGGTAGTGAGGTCTGCACAACGCATCACCGGGGGCAAACTACCTGCCCTCCAGGACACCTACACCACCCGATGTTACAGGAAGGCCATAAAGATCATCAAGGACAACAACCACCCGAGCCACTGCCTGTTCACCCCGCTATCATCCAGAAGGCGAGGTCAGTACAGGTGCATCAAAGCTGGGACCGAGAGACTGAAAAACAGCTTCTATCTCAAGGCCATCAGACTGTTAAACAGCCACCACTAACATTGAGTGGCTGCTGCCAACACACTGACTCAACTCCAGCCACTTTAATAATGGGGATTGATGGGAAATTATGTAAAATATATCACTAGCCACTTTAAACAATGCTACCTAATATAATGTTTACATACCCTACATTATTCATCTCATATGTATACGTATATACTGTACTCTATATCATCTACTGCATCTTTATGTAATACATGTATCACAAGCCACTTTAACTATGCCACTTTGTTTACATACTCATCTCATATGTATATACTGTACTCGATACCATCTACTGTATCTTGCCTATGCCGCTCTGTACCATCACTCATTCATATATCTTTATGTACATATTCTTTATCCCCTTACACTTGTGTGTATAAGACAGTAGTTTTGGAATTGTTAGTTAGATTACTTGTTGGTTATTACTGCATTGTCGGAACTAGAAGCACAAGCATTTCGCTACACTCGCATTAACATCTGCTAACCATGTGTATGTGACAAATAAAATGTGATTTGATTTGATTTGATTTGAGAGAAAAACAGTTTTTGCGTGAATGAAACATTTCTGGGATATTTTATTTAATCTTATTGGACCAATTCTCTGCATTTATATTATCAGTTTAGTTAAGTTAGCTAGCCAACTAGGCAAATTGAGGCTGCATGCGCTTTCTCGTCCTATAGTTACAAACAACTCAATTCAGAATATAAAGTAGCAGCCTACCTGTTGGCTCTTGGTCGTTGTGGCCTATCCTTATCATTTAACTTTTAATTCCATTGATTATATATCTCCTAATCTTTGCTCCACACTGAGGCTCTAAGACTGTAGCCTATTGCCGCTTGATGACAACAACAAGCTACATGTGCCACTATCTTGAAAAACAAAGAGCAGCAGCATAAATTATAAAACATTTCTCTCTCTCTCTAACTGCAACTGTCGAGTTTGGATATATATGGGTCCTTCCGGACAAGTCAGTTAAATTCCACATATCCGAGACCCGTGACAATCATATCAGAATTTTGGAACCGGACCCGTTTAGGGTACTGGTGGATCCGTGAAGACCAATAGTCCCCACTCAGTGTGTAAGATGTATTACCAGTGAGTGACAGCAATGAAGTGTTGATACTATAACCAGCTAACAGAAGACAACATGTTGTACAGAACATGTCTGTGGTGGACAGTACAGGAAGTGTTGATACTATAACCAGCTAACAGAAGACAACATGTTGTACAGAACATGCCTGTGGTGGACAGTACAGGAAGTGTTGATACTATAACCAGCTAACAGAAGACAACATGTTGTACAGAACATGCCTGTGGTGGACAGTACAGGAAGTGTTGATACTATAACCAGCTAACAGAAGACAACATGTTGTACAGAACATGCCTGTGGTGGACAGTACAGGAAGTGTTGATACTATAACCAGCTAACAGAAGACAACATGTTGTACAGAACATGCCTGTGGTGGACAGTACAGGAAGTGTTGATACTATAACCAGCTAACAGAAGACAACATGTTGTACAGACCATGCCTGTGGGGACAGTACAGGTCATGAGGTCCCAGCTGTTAGCATTGTTTCACAGCTCAAATGACTGGAACGTTAGCTACTGCAGGCAAGCCAACACGAATGGAAACCATTAAAGAAGTATGTCTGTCTGTCTCTGTCTCAGTTTTCCATGAATAGCAAATCATGGTTTATAGGAATGGAGATGGCTCTGAGATGACACTGCCTTATACTGTATTTGGGGTCACAGGCAATGTTCCCTCTAAACTGTGTGAGTATGCACGTGTGCGCAGTAGCCCCCCAGACTGCCACGCAGCTCCAAGTGGACTGTCACACAGAAATATCAGCCCACAGAAAGAAGCAGGATTTCTCAACTTTCTAGAGCAGTGGTCACCAACCGGTCATCACGATCCAAGGCATTCCTAGTCGATCGCCAAACCTTTCTGTTAAAAACCCAACGATAAATCGTTGTGTTCCTATTTTGTTTTTATTGGTCTCAGGCTGTTGGTTGTAGGTACATCCGATTCAGCTGCCTTGTGTGCTGGGTAAGTGAACTGTTGCCATTTTCATATGTCTGAAGGTACAAACTCTGCCTTCCCGTTGGGCCCAGAGAGCAAATCAAGTGCACTAAAGGCTTACTGCTGGCCAATCGGTTGGCTCAGATTACTGTGTCTGCAGATACGTAGCAGGCATAAATAAAAGCTACAACAAAGTTGATACTGTGAGATTTCAAAACATTTAAAATCATGACTAGCCTCTCTGGTAGCGCTAGCTTCCCACCTGGCCAAAAGCCAGGGAAAATGCAGAGCACCAAATTCAAATAAATTACTATAAAAATCTAACTTTCATTAAATCACACATGCAAGATAGCAAATTAAAGCTACACTTGTTGTGAATCCAGCCAACATGTTAGATTTCAAAAAGGCTTTTCAGCGAAAGCAAATGATGCTATTATCTGAGGATAGCACCTCCGTAAACAGAGAGAAGCCATATTTCAACCCTGCAGGGGCGACACAAAATGCAGAAATAAAAATATAATTCATGCCTTACCTTTGACAAGCTTCTTTTGTTGGCACTCCAATATGTCCCATAAACATCACAAATGGTCCTTTTGTTCGATTAATTCCGTCAATATATATCCAAAATTTCCATTTATTTGGCGCGTTTGATCCAGAAAAACACTGGTTACAACTTGCTCAACATGACTACAAAATATCTCAAAAGTTACCTGTAAACTTTGCCAAAACATTTCAAACTACTTTTGTAATACAACTTTAGGTATTTTTTTACGTAAATAATCGATAAAATTGAAGACGGGATGATCTGTGTTCAATACAGGAAGAAAACAAACTGAAGCATGCTTTCTGGTCACGCACCTCTATCTAATAGTACACTTCAAGTGACCCTCGTTCAAGATGGCCGTACTTCATTACACAAAGGAATAACCTCAATGACTGTTGACATCCAGTGGAAGCGATAAGAACTGCAAGAAGGTCCCTTAGAAATCTGGATTCCCAATGAAAACCCATTGAAAAGAGAGTGACCTCAAAAAAGAAAAATCTGAATGGTTTGTCCTCGGGGTTTCACCTGCTAAATAAGTTCTGTTATACTCACAGACATGATTCAAACGGTTTTAGAAACTTCAGCGTGTTGACTATCCAAATCTACTAATAATATGCATATCTTATCTTTTGGGGATGAGTAGCAGGCAGTTGAATTTGGGCATGCATTTCATCCGGAGAGACTGTCAACGAATACACCAAAGAGCTGCTGTTTTTATGAGTGAGTTAATATTTAAATTCTTACTCAGCACCTTGTATTCAACAATTGTATAAACCAGAAAATGCTCATTCTTCCTATTTCCACTCAGCGCTACAACAAGCAGTGCAGCAGTAATGAATGAGTAGGAAAGTGTATCTAGACATTATTAGCGGCTTGGATCTTTATTTTAATATTGAGGAATCTTTAACTTCTTTGTTCATAGGAGTAACATGAATTTGTGCATGAGGGAGAAATGAGGGAGAAATGACTCGAGTTTCCCCATCAGCTGGAAGACAGTGTCCCTATTTGGTCAGTGTGTGTGGAGGAAAGCGAGAGCAGAGGGATGTTGAGAGGCGGACCCTCAGTCTGCTGCTCTCTCCCACCTCGGAAACTGACCATCAGATGCAAGCCCCATCAGCCCAGTAAAATAAATAGCTCATTATTTAAATGTATGCTCACTCAGCTGTGCCTCACAAGTAATACAACAGATCTATTCATGGTGTGATAAAGCCTACCTCAATTTTTTAAATAACATTTATTTTTTATTTTTTTGTCCCTAACTACAAAGCATTGACAGGGCAATTCAAGCAAAGCCAATACGCAGTGATAATGTATTGGGCCTATAGCTTACTGCACAAACATTACGACAGTACAGTTTAATTAGCCAATGTTGCATAGGCTTACGTCTTAAGTAATGTTAAAAACAAATCTGAGAGGTAGATCTCGGCTTGCATTTTGACTCAAAAAGTGATGACTCAGAAAAGGTTGGTGACCACTGTTCAAGAGTTTATTGTTAACACTATCAACATTTCCCTTTACTGTGGCAATTGTGATTGAATCAACACAATATTAGTGTTATGTACACCTCCAGGAAGAGGGAACGCAACACCCTGCTACAACTCAACTCCCCGTGGAGTGAAAGAGGTATGGGACTGTAGGTGCGAGTAAGGATGACAAAAGGCAGAGAATTGGTACCGTTTACAGGGAATTTATTCCGTCACATGGTAATTTTGGGGAAAAGGGGCTGGACGGAACCAAAGCAAAGAAAGTATATCAAAGCCCCCTCTCCAACCTACCCACTACTTACTTAACACCACCTGGTGCGCTAACCAAAATACAGGGGGTGGTCCGCCCAGGTCTTACTTAGTGTGCATAGACAGAGTATATACTATGGGTATATGTATGCACGTAGGCCTCTTGCCTAAGCACTCCCAAGGTGCCTTCCCCTTCCCCCCTGGGAACAAATGATCCAAACGTAATTAAACAATTTCAAGAATCAAAAACACAGTTCTATCGGCACACACATACCTCAAATCAGCAGCTACAAAAATACTTAACCACTTGGCTACCACACCTCCTCCTCCATGATTCACAGTGGGAACTATACATGCGGAGATCATCCGTTCACCTACTCTGCTTCTAACAAAAACGCACCGGTTGCAACCAGAAATCTAACATTTGGACATCAGACCTGTGGCGGTCCTCATGAGAGCAAGTTTCATCATAGCTCTTGATGGTTTTTATGACTGCACTTGAAGAAAATGTCAAAGTTCTTGAAATTTTCTGGATTGACTGAAATTCATGTCTTAAAGTATTGATGGACTGTCATTTCTCTTTGCTTATTTGAGCTGTTCTTTCCATAATATGGACTTGGTCTTTTACCAAATAGGACTATCTTCTGTATACCACCCCTACCTTGTCAGAACACAACTGATTGGCTCAAACGCATTAAGAAGGAAAGAAATTCGGCAAGGCACACCTGTTAATTGAAATGCATTCCAGGTGACTACCTCATGAAGATGAAAAAAATATATAAAATATATTTAGATTTGTTTAACACTTTTTTGGTTACTACATGATTCCATATGTGTTGTTTCATATACTTTTGATGTCTTCACTATTATTCGACAATGTAGAAAATAGTAAAAATAAAGAAAAACCCTGTGTGTCCAAACTTTTGACTGGTAGTGTAGTCACTCATACAGTTATACTGGTCTATAAAGCCTGTCTGCATACATGATTTCTGTAACTGTTAGCTTACCTGTGTAATTTTGACATAGAGTTGAAGTTGGAAGTTTACATACACCTTAGCCAAATTCATTTGAACTCAGTTTTTCACAATTCCTGACATTTAATCATAGTAATAATTATCTGTTTTAGGTCAGGTAGGATCACCACTTTATTTAAAAAAATGTAAATGTCAGAATAATAGTAGAGAGAATTATTTCTTTCAGCTTTTATTTCTTTCATCACATTCACAGTGGGTCAGAAGTTTACATACACTCAATTAGTATTTGGTAGCAATGCCTTTAAATTGTTTAATTTCGGTCAAAAGTTTTGGGTAGTCTTCCACAAACTTCCCACAATAAGTTGGGTGAATGTTGGCCCATTCCTCCTGACAGAGCTGGTGTAACTGAGTCAGGTTTGTAGGCCTCCTTGCTCGCACACACTTTTTCACACTTTTTTTTTTTTTTTCTGAAGCCATTTTGCCACAACTTTGGAAGTATGCTTTGGGTCATTGTCCATTTGGAAGACCCATTTGCGACCAAGCTTTACTTCCCGACTGATGTCTTGAGATGTTGCTTCAATATATCCACATAATTTTCCTGCCTCATGATGCCATCTTATTTGTGAAGTGCACCAGTCCCTCCTGCAGCAAAGCACCCCCACAACATGATGCTTCACGGCTGGGATGGTGTTCTTCGGCTTGAAAGCCTCCCCATTTTTCCTCCAAACATAACGATGGTCATTATGGCATTTCTCCAAAAAGTACGATCTTTGTCCCCATGTGCAGATGCAAACCGTAGTCTGGCATTTTTATGGCGGTTTTGGCTTCTTCCTTGCTGAGCGGCCTTTTAGGTTATGTCGATATAGGACTCGTTTTACTGTGGATAGATACTTTTGTACCTGTTTCCTCCAGCATCTTCACAAGGTCCTTTGCTATTGTTCTGTGATTGATTTGCACTTTCACATCAAAGTACGTTCATCTCTAGGAGACAGAACGCGTCTCCTTCCTGAGCGGTATTTTGGCTGCATGGTCCCATGATGTTTATGAATGGTGTACCTTGAGGCGTTTGAAAATTGCTCCCAAGGATGAACCAGAATTGTGGAGGTCAATAAAAATATTTCTGAGGTCTTGGCTGATTTCTTTTTGATTTTCCCATGATGTCAAGCAAAGAGGCACTGAGTTTGAAGGTAGGCCTTGAATTGACTCAAATTATGTCATTTGGCCTATCAGAAGCTTCTAAAGCCATGACATCATTTTCTGGAATTTTCCAAGCTGTTTAAAGGCACAGTCAACTTAGTGTATGTAAACTTCTGACCCACTGGAATTGTGATACAGTGAATTATAAGTGAAATAATCTGTCTGCAAACAATTGTTGGAAAAATGACTTGTGTCATGTACAAAGTAGATGTCCTAACCGACTTGCCAAAACTATAGTTTGTTAACAAGTTATTTGTGGAGTGGTTGAAAAATGAGTTTTAATGACTCCAACCTAAGTGTATACAGCCTAATACGTACAGCCTAATGATATACACTCAGTGGCCAGTTTATTAGGTACACTACCCCATTCACCTTGACGTGGCCTTGCCTTGCTATATAAATCAGGCAGACAGGCATCAAGGCATTCAGTTACTGTTCGATTGAATGTTAGAATGGTCAAAACTAGTGACTTAAGCAACTTTGAGCGTGGTCTGATTGTCAGTGCTGATCAAATTAATCAGGATTTGGCATAGCCAGTCCTGCCTGGTATCAACGGTACAGGCTGTTGGCAGTGGTGTAATGGTGTGGGAAATGTTTTCCTGGCATACTTTAGGTCCCTTGATACCAATTGATAAACGTGTCCATGCCCTGAAGAATTCAGGCTGTTCTGGAAACAAAGGAGGGTCCAACCCAGTACTAGATGGGTATCCCCAATAAACTGGCCACGGATTGTGTATGTATTGTTGCAGGTTCAAGGGTGTGGGGTTTCCACGTCACCAAGTTCAATAACCAAACACTCACAAGGAGCACAACTAGAATACAAAACTGGAAAACTGGGGAAAAGGGGGGAATTCACCAACCATTTCACAGTCCATAATCCGTTCTCGTTGTCCGTTCCATTCCGGGACGGCCAAGCTCCCTAGAGCATCCCTCCTGGAGAAGGCATTGGCATTTCCATGGGCTGCACCTGATCTGTGGATGACAGAGAAAGCAAAGGGCTGCAAGGATATCCTTATTTCGTGACATCTGAACCAGTGGTGCATGGTCCGTTACGAGGGTGAAGTGCCGTCCCAGTAAGTAATACTTCAACGTCTCCAGCACCCACTTGATCGCTAGACATTCTTTATCCACAGTGGAATATCTTTGTTCCAGTGGCAACAGCTTCCGGCTAATGTACATGACTGGGTGTTCCTCACCTTCTTGTAGCTGTGATAGGACAGCACCCACCCCTGTTTCGGATGCATCGGTCTGTGGTTTGGAGAAATCCGGGGTCACCAGCATGGGTCCAGAACACAGTGCTCCCTTTAGGGCCTGGATGGCTTTCTCCATCTCCTCGGTCCACGTCACCTAGGCGGGCAGATGGCTCCTGGTCAGATCTGTCAGGGGGCTGGCTTGGGAGGCAAAGTGGGGAATAAATCTCAGGTAGCAACGAGTCAACCCCACAAACGTCCATACCTGCTTCTTGGTAAGGGGGCGGGGCCAGTCCCGAATTGCCTCCACTTTCTTCACCTGGGGTTTGACACAGCCCCTCCCATTCGTGTCCCCACGTACTCAGTTTCCCGCAGGCAGAGCCCCACCTCCTGTAAGGCCCGCAGTACCGAGCTGTCACACCCTGACCTTAGTTATCTTTGCTTTCTTTATTATTTTGGTTAGGTCAGGGTGTGACGAGGGTGGTTTGTGTAGTTTTTGTATTGACTAGGGGTTTTGTATGCCTAAGGGATTGTTGTATATCTAGGTGTTTATATGTCTGTGGTTGCCTAGATTGGTTCCCAATCAGAGGCAGCTGTTTATCGTTGTCTCTGATTGGGGACCATATTTAGGTAGCCAATTTCCTTGGGTATTTTGTGGGTTATTGTCTATGTGTAGTTGCATGTCAGCGCTCGTGTTTATAGCTGCGCCTTGGTCTCATCGTTATTACGAATGTGACAGAATAACCCAAGGACAAGGACCAAGCAGCGTGAAAGGAGGAACAGCGCTTAATGGGGAGATGGACCTGGGAGGAGATATTAGATGGAGCAGGACCCTGGACACAGCCGGGGGAGTATTGCCGTCCTAAGGAGGAGTTAGAGGCAGCCCAGTACCACCAGTGCCAACACCACACACCAGGCTTCCTGTGCGCCTCCAGAGCCCAGTGCGCCCTGTTCCTCCTCCCCGCACTCGCCCTGAGGTGCGTGTCCCCAGCCCGGTACCACCAGTTCCGGCACCACACATCAGGCCTACAGTGCACCTCGGCAGTCCAGAGCGTCCGGAGACAGTACCCAGTCCAGAGCGTCCGGCAACAGTACCCAGTCCAGAGCGTCCGGCGACAGTACCCAGTCGAGAGCGTCCGGCAACAGTACCCAGTCGAGAGCGTCCGGCAACAGTACCCAGTCCAGAGCTTCCGGCAACAGTTCACAGACCGGAACTTCCAGCGACGCTCCCCAGTCTGGGGTCTCCAGCGACGCTCCCCAGTCTGGGGTCTCCAGCGACGGTTCCCAGTCCGGGGACTCCAGCGACGGTCTACAGTCCAGAGTCTCCAGCGACGGTCTGCAGTCCAGAGCCTCCAGCGACGGTCGGCAGTCCAGAGCTTCCGGCGACGATCCACGGTCCGGAGCCTCTGGCGACGATCCACGGTCTGGTTCCAAGGAAGCGGAGGGATCAGCAAGCTGAGCAGGGTTTACGCCCCGAACCGGAGGCTAGATGCCCACCCGGACCCTCCCTCATAGAGTCAGGTTTTGCGACCGCAGTCCGCACCTTTGGGGGCCTGTTTTCCACCTGAGTTTGTGGGATCTTGTTTTTGCACAGTAGCTGTATAGCCCTGCAGAACTTTACATTCGTTTATCTTTTATTGTTTTTTGGTGTTCATCCAAATAAAGAAGATGTACACTTTCCACGCTGCGCTTTGGTTTCATTCCAACAACGGACGTAACAGGCCCATTATCAGCAACCATCACGCCTGTGTTCCAATGGCACGTTGTGTTAGCTAATCCAAGTTTATCATTTTAAAAGGCTAATTGATCATTAGAAAACCCTTTTGCAATTATGTTAGCACAGCTGAAAACTTGTGCTGTTTAAAGGAGCAATAAAACTGACCTTCTTCAGACTAGTTGAGTATCTAGAGCATCAGCATTTGTGGGTTCGATCACAGGTTCAAAATGGCCAGAAACAAAGACCTTTCTTCTGAAACTCATCAGTCTTTTCTTGTTCTGAGAAATGAAGGCTATTCCATGCGAGAAATTGCCAAGAAACGGAAGATCTGGTACAACACTATGTACTACTCCCTTCACAGAACAGCGCAAACGGGCTCTAGCCAGAATATAAAGAAGAGTGGGAGGTCCTGGTGCACAACTGAGCAAGAGGACAATTACGTTAGAGTGTCTAGTTTGAGAAATAGATGCCTCACAAGTCCTCAACTGGCAGCTTCATTAAATAGTACTCGCAAAACACTAGTTTCTACATCAACAATGAAGAGGTGACTACCGGGATGCTGGCCTTCTGGGTTTGTGAATTTTCATTGACATTGGTGTCATATTGGCTTAGATATGATGGTAGAGAGATTTGAATTTAACATTGAGCTTCAACCAAAGCCTATTATTGGTTGGTGCGACAACAATAGCTTATTTGAGGTCAGGAGAGTCTGGCTGTAGAATATCAGAGAGGAAAAGCTAGCTGAGTGTGTATGGTACATTTGACTGTAGGTAGAGAGGTTTGTATGATCTACTCCTTATGATAAGAAGAACTCAACTACTGTAAGTCTGCTGCATGCTCGTTACTATACAACAGATGTTTGTAAGATCGCTGCTCTGTGATAAGAACTCAGTGATTGTGTCTTTCATGTTTTGTCCTGTGAGTAGGGCACCCCCAGAGCACTCCACAGACAGTTGTGAAGACACAGAGATGAGACAAGGCTGAGAATACCCTGTATTGTATGTTGTTGTCTCAACCAACCATTTCTGCTGACTTGTACAACATCCTGTGTGGTTGGGGGACAGCTGAAGTTGTTGTCCTGTAATGCCATGACTGAGCTGTGTGTATATAGTCAACAATCCTGTCATGTGTGTGTGTGATTGTGAGTGATTGTGTGTGTGATTGTGTTTGTGTGAATGCATGCATGTGTGTCACCTGTTTACTGTATAAACAAATCTGTAATCTACTGTGCAGTCAGGTAATGTCACGCAGCTGGTCTCTCCTTCCCTGGCCTCCCCATTCCACTTCTCTCTTTTAAAATGGATGGTGCCGGGTTCAGTCCAAGTAGTACCACCATGAAAGGATTTCATGGAAATCATACAGACCTTGCTCTTGTTCACTTTTGTCAATGGATTTATAGTCATTTATTCAAAACACATACTTCAAAAGACAAGTTCTTATTACTGATTCAACTTCTCTGGAGACACAATCCCTTTAAAAAAAACACAGATTATGTAATAATTTTAGCACAAAGAATAATTCAGTTTCCTGGAGAGGCAAAGAAACAGCTTGAAAATGAGCTAGTTGTGATGTAGTTAACAGAGAGAAGCAGAGAGGCATGACATCTCCCAGGAGCTCTGACTGTGTCTAATACAGGAAGAGGAATATTTCACCTTATGTTCTGTTCTTTTGCAATAGGCCACGCATACATTAATGTCTCAGATGTGTCTGATTGACATACGTATCATTGGTTAATTTAGTTATTGTATGTTCACCTGACTTGTGTAAAACACCTGTATCTTTCTGTTTGAAGTGCGGTTGACCACAGGAAGTAATGCAATCTAGAGGCATGGTGGAGCCTTTGTGCAGAGCGCTTGTGGTAAGTGTTTGATGAGAGCACATGACTACTACAGGTTGTGAGCTGGACTGTCTAAGAACATGAATACCTGCATACTGGGCTGTCAGTGGTGTGCCAGCCGGGAAAATAAGTAACATCTCTTTCAGTGTTTAGCAGCAGAATGAACAGACATGGCCAGTACACATTCCACAGCTGCTACTCACCTCACCTGGCAACTGGACTACTGAAGGAACACTGCACAAAGAGACAGTTGGATTCTAACCAACGACAGTAACCTGGGTAACATTTTAACTGTAGTTTCGCATGGGATCTAATAACCACTGAACCACATCTGGAACTTGGCTGAACAGTTCATCCTAAAGCCTATTTTATGACAAGGGGACACTGGGGACTGGGAAGATGTATTTTGTTATAGAATAAACCTTTAGCGTCTGCTAAAGGTTAGACATTGGTTTCCCTTGTGTGAGTGAAATATTTGCTGTGTACAGTAAAACACATTGCGGCTGAAGTGTGGAAGACCTATATTCTGTGTTATTACTTTGTGAAGTAGCTTGTGAGAGCTAGCGGCAGTACTGGGCCTATATAGTGAGAAACCAGATGGTTTCTAGAACACTCCGTTTGTGCAACATGGTGCTGAGCTGACCCTCTGACTTCTGATGTAATAACAGAGATCGGAATGAGAGATGCTCCCAGAACCAATCTTAGAGACAACGCAGTGATATAATCACAACATGGAGGAAAAAACAAATGATAAAATGATATGGAAGGAAATATCAACAGCAGCAGTTTATATCAATGTTAGTTTATATCAATGTTATAGCTTTGTCTTTTCATCTTATTTTGCGTTTGATTGAAATACTAAATACCAGATGCTGTAAAAGCTGTATTGTAGGCTGTAGTTTTAGTTTCCTCACACTTTTAACATCTCTGTTAAGACTAACGTTCTCCGCCAATTTGATCATATCGCCAACTTTTTCCCGCCTTTTCTTTCTCAGTAAGGTATCGAAGCATGAAAGCCGAAATGTGTAGCCTATTTCTACCAAATGACTTAATAATCATTTCGGTGAAGTTTGACTACGGCTTAGTATGAAACGCAGCCTTAATGCTGAGGCGGTATTGGCACGCACTATGCTCTTAATCTCTTCATGGTTGCTAGGCAGCGCCTGTTAACCATCCTCCTGCCAGTTCTAAACTTTGCAAGGCATGTCACTTCATCCCATCTCTTGGTGTCGTCCATCACTAAGCACGCACTGTTTTCTCAACCACAACTGGATGGATCCAGAAATAATTACTGTGGGAATAAATATCACTGAATAACAAATATTGGAATAAAGTAGGCTAATGCAGTTGAAGGCATGTATCAAATTGTTGCTTACTGAAACTCCCAAAGTCATCCAATAGCCTTTACATTTGAAGCAATAGCCTACCCGTGTGTGGTCAACTAGATGATGGCGCCATTGAGACAAGCTCGGGGACTCGTTTTCATAGATCAATAAATGTCAGATTTATTTCTCTTTTTTTTCCTGAATCTCCGTTTTGATATTTTGTTTGGATAGCATACAGTTAGGCTGGGAAAATGTTAAGAGGTCTGAATACCTTCCCGAATGTGGGTTGACTGTGATCAGGTAGGTAGGTGTGTCTTGTCTCTGTAATGATCAAAATAACTAACTATGGATTTCATTTGGACGGTTCAGCCATGGCTGCACAGACCAGTAACATAGGCCTAATTAAAATTAAAATATTAGATTATTTTGAAAATACATTTTATTAGTCCTGTAATGTTTCTTGGGACCTGCCTAAATTAATTCATAATTGGTTTCATTTTGGTGTATATTCTCAATGGATTCATTAAAATAGACCCCACCCACATCTGCACACCACCACTGCCACTCGTCCCCCCCAACATGCACGGGAGGAATAAAAGGTGTATGTAGGCAAGAATGTGGTAAAATGGTCCTGTGTGTAAGGGGGTCATCCCTCATTTTTTACAGGCTAAATACATGAAATCATATGTGAAAGCAGGATTTGATTAAAGGATCTGCTGTAAATTCTTGTAGTAGCAGAAACCAGAAACTAGCCAACAGACGTCACACTGATGTCACACACACTGATGTCAAAGTAAAGATCCTCTTCATTCTTTTGCCCTTCTAATATGGGGAAACGGTTTCTGATGTTTAGTGTACACATTGTGTTATGCTTATTGAACCTATTTCATATGATTATGCACGAATGCTGTATGTACAATGCCACACAATGTTTAATCACGTGTCTTCATGAACAAATAAAATACATTTCAGCACTCTGATCATATTCTTAAAAACCAGCAGGCATAGCCAGTTTCTAGGCCTCCACCCATCTCCACTACAACAGTGACTCACTCCGTCTTCCAGTCTTCTATCAGAATGAATGGCATTCTGCCTGTTATGTATAGCCTACTGAGAAAGCCTGTTCACCTGGCACTGTGCCAAGCCTCTAATTTAAACACAGGCCTGCTGGAGGCTGCAAAGCAGGGGAGAGGGGGAGAGGAGGGGAAGCCCAACCCAAGTGGGAGGGACGTGTGTGGAGGAGAGGAGAGCTGTAGGCTGCTGGAGGCTGCATGGCGGCAGAAAGAGGGAGGGGAGAGAAGGCCCAGCCCAGTCAGAAGGGCTGTGTGTTGGGGAGACGAAAGATCTGTGCTGCCCGGTCTGGTTCCCCAAGTTGGAATGGATGGCTGTGCTGCTCATCAATGGAGGGTGAGTCATCTGAGGGAGCCCATTCTAATCAGTTGTGTTCTGTTAAAGTGGATGTGAGCCAAGGTACTGGCTGGCTGGCAGACTGGCTGGCTGCTGCTGGTTCTATTCACAATAGAGGAATTGAAAGGAAGTACATTATAGAAAACTGTTGGAGCTGTATGATATGGGTGCATTTCATAATACAGCACAATATCAAATCAAACTGTATTTGTCACATCCCCCGAATACAACAAGTGTAGACCTTACTGTGAAATGCTGACTTACAAGCCCTTAACCAACAGTGTAGACCTTACTGTGAAATACTTACTTACAAGCCCTTAACCAACAGTGTAGACCTTACTGTGAAATGCTTACTTATAAGCCCTTAACCAACAGTGTAGACCTTACTGTGAAATACTTACTTACAAGCCCTTAACCAACAATGTAGACCTTACTGTGAAATACTTACTTACAAGCCCTTAACCAACAGTGTAGACCTTACTGTGAAATACTTACTTACAAGCCCTTAACCAACAGTGTAGACCTTACTGTGAAATGCTGACTTACAAGCCCTTAACCAACAGTGTAGACCTTACTGTGAAATACTTACTTACAAGCCCTTAACCAACAGTGTAGACCTTACTGTGAAATACTTACTTACAAGCCCTTAACCAACAGTGTAGACCTTACTGTGAAATACTTACTTACAAGCCCTTAACCAACAGTGTAGACCTTACTGTGAAATACTTACTTACAAGCCCTTAACCAACAGTGTAGACCTTACTGTGAAATACTTACTTACAAGCCCTTAACCAACAGTGTAGACCTTACTGTGAAATACTTACTTACAAGCCCTTAACCAACAGTGTAGACCTTACTGTGAAATACTTACTTACAAGCCCTTAACCAACAATGCAGCTCAAGAAAGAGTTAAGAAAAAATATTTACCAAATAAATTGAAGTAAAAAATCATAAAAAAGTAGCACAATAAAATAACAATAACAAGGCTATATACAGGGGGTATCGGTACCAAGCCAGTGTGCGGGGGTATAGGTTAGTCGAGGTAATTTGTACAGGTAGGAGTGAAGTGACTATGCATAGATAATAAACAGTGAGTAGCAGCAGTGTACAAAACAAATGGGGTGGGGGGGGGGGGGGGGGTGTCAATGTAAATAGTCCAGTGGCCATTTGATTAACTGTTCAGCAGTCTTTTGGCTTGGGGGTAGAAGCTGTTAAGGAGCCTTTTGGTCCTAGACTTGGCGCTCTGGTACCACTTGCCGTACAGTAGCAGAGAAAACAGTCTATGATTTGGGTAACGGAGTCTCTGACAATTTTTGGGGCTTTCCTCTGACACCGCCTAGTATATAGGTCCTGGATGGCAGGAAGCTTGGCCACAGTGATGTACTGAGCCGTATGCATGACACTCTGTAGTGCCTTGTGGATGCCGAGCAGTTGCCATACCAGGCGGTGAAGCAACCTGTCAGGATGCTCACAATGGTGCAGCTGTAGAACTTTTTGAGGATCTGGGGACCCATGCTAAATCTTTTCAGTCTCCTGAGGGGGAAAAGGTGTTGTTGTGCCCTCTTAACAACTGTCTTGGTGTGTTTGGACCATGATAGTTTGTTGGTGATGTGGACACCAAGGAACTTGAAACTCTCAACCTGCTTCACTACAGCCCCATCGATGTTAATGGGGGCCTGTTCGGCCTGCCTTTTCCTGTAGTCCACGATCAGCTCCTTTTGTCTTGCTCACATTGAGGGAAAGGTTGTTGTCCTGGCACCACACTACCAGGTCTCTGACCTCCTCCATATAGGCTGCCTCATCGTTGTCGGTGATCAGGCCCACCACTGTTGTGTCATCAGCAAACTTAATGACAGTGTTGGAGTTGTGTTTGGCCATGCAGTTGGGGTGAACAGGGAGAACAGGAGGGGACTAAGTACACACCCCTGAGGGGCCCCAGTGCTGAGGATCAGCGTGGCAGAGGTGTTGTTGCCTACCCTTACCACCTGGGGGCGGCCCGTTAGGAAGTCAGGAAGTCCAGGATCCAGTTGCAGAGGAAGGTGTTAAGAGCTTTGTGGGCACTATAGTGTTGAACGCTGAGCTGTAGTCAATGAACAACATTCTCACATAAGTGTTCCTTTTGTCCAGGTGGGAAAGGGCAGTGTGGAGTGCGATTGAGATTGAATCATCAGTGGATCTGTTGGGGCGGTATGCGAATTGGAGTGGGTCTAGGGTATCCGGGAGGATGGTGTTGATGTGAGCCATTACCAGCCTTTCAAAGCACTTCATAGCTACTGACATGAATGCTACAGGGTGGTAATAATTTAGGCAGGTTACCTTTGCTTCCTTGGGCACAGGGACTATGGTGGTCTGCTTGAAACATGTAGATATTACAGACTCGGTCAGGGAGAGGTTGAAAATGTCAGTGAAGACACTTGCGAGTTGGTCCTGCTCATGCTTTGAGTACACGTCCTGGTAATCCGTAATATGAATGTATTTCCTAGTTTCATAATGTATTTCAGATATTATATATTGTAGCAATGTTAGGGCTAGATATGGCATATTTACTGTAGTGTAAATAAGCGTGCACTGGAAGTGTTTTTAAAATACAATAGTATCCATCAATAAATGTTACAGACCTATTACAAATGAATCTGTCATGAAATGCTGTGTAGCAACCTGAGCCTTTACCCGACCAAGCAGAGGCATGATCTCATTATTATCAGAATAATGATAATGATCATCTAAGCTTTGGTATCAGTTACAATCCCTGAAGGTCAGATGGTGTTTGTGAGATTACAGTAGGCTGACTGTGGTTGACAAAACACTCATCTGACTAGTAGGGCTGGTTTCAGTTTCTCTATCTCCCCAACCTATCAGTCTGTCTCTCTATCTACCCCACCTGTCTGTATGTCTGTCTGTCTGTCTGTCTGTCTGTCTGTCTGTCTGTCTGTCTGTCTGTCTGTCTGTCTGTCTGTCTGTCTGTCTGTCTGTCTCAGACTCACTCCTGTCAGAACAGTCACACCACATCACAAGCTAAACTTAAAATAAATATATTTGACAGAATCTGTAAAAAACAGGTATTTGTTGCGGCTGTGATACCACTGTTGTTGCCGTGCTGCCAAAGTCTCCCTGATAATATCTGAGGTGCCATATCACAGAGAAACACTGCTAGGATCAGAGATGTAATATACAGCTCCTTATCTCAGCATGGCTTCACATTCATGTATACAGTGCCTTGCGAAAGTATTCGGCCCCCTTGAACTTTGCGACCTTTTGCCACATTTCAGGCTTCAAACATAAAGATATAAAACTGTATTTTTTTGTGAAGAATCAACAACAAGTGGGACACAATCATGAAGTGGAACGACATTTATTGGATATTTCAAACTTTTTTAACAAATCAAAAACTGAAAAATTGGGCGTGCAAAATTATTCAGCCCCTTTACTTTCAGTGCAGCAAACTCTCTCCAGAAGTTCAGTGAGGATCTCTGAATGATCCAATGTTGACCTAAATGACTAATGATGATAAATACAATCCACCTGTGTGTAATCAAGTCTCAGTATAAATGCACCTGCACTGTGATAGTCTCAGAGGTCCGTTAAAAGCGCAGAGAGCATCATGAAGAACAAGGAACACACCAGGCAGGTCCGAGATACTGTTGTGAAGAAGTTTAAAGCCGGATTTGGATACAAAAATCTTTCCCAAGCTTTAAACATCCCAAGGAGCACTGTGCAAGCGATAATATTGAAATGGAAGGAGTATCAGACCACTTCAAATCTACCAAGGCCTGACCGTCCCTCTAAACTTTCAGCTCATACAAGGAAAAGACTGATCAGAGATGCAGCCAAGAGGCCCATGATCACTCTGGATGAACTGCAGAGATCTACAGCTGAGGTGGGAGACTCTGTCCATAGGACAACAATCCAATTGTTGGATATTGCACAAATCTGGCCTTTATGGAAGAGTGGCAAGAAGAAAGCCATTTCTTAAAGATATCCATAAAAAGTGTCGTTTAAAGTTTGCCACAAGCCACCTGGGAGACACACCAAACATGTGGAAGAAGGTGCTCTGGTCAGATGAAACCAAAATTGAACTTTTTGGCAACAATGCAAAACGTTATGTTTGGCGTAAAAGCAACACAGCTGAACACACCATCCCCACTGTCAAACATGGTGGTGGCAGCATCATGGTTTGGGCCTGCTTTTCTTCAGCAGGGACAGGGAAGATGGTTAAAATTGATGGGAAGATGGATGGCGCCAAATACAGGACCATTCTGGAAGAAAACCTGATGGAGTCTGCAAAAGACCTGAGACTGGGACGGAGATTTGTCTTCCAACAAGACAATGATCCAAAACATAAAGCAAAATCTACAATGGAATGGTTCAAAAATAAACATATCCAGGTGTTAGAATGGCCAAGTCAAAGTCCAGACCTGAATCCAATCGAGAATCTGTGGAAAGAACTGAAAACTGCTGTTCACAAATGCTCTCCATCCAACCTCACTGAGCTCGAGCTGTTTTGCAAGGAGGAATGGGAAAAAATGTCAGTCTCTCGATGTGCAAAACTGATAGAGACATACCCCAAGCGACTTACAGCTGTAATCGCAGCAAAAGGTGGCGCTACAAAGTATTAACTTAAGGGGGCTGAATAATTTTGCACGCCCAATTTTTCTGTTTATATAAATGTCGTTCCACTTCATGATTGTGTCCCACTTGTTGTTGATTCTTCACAAAAAAAATACAGTTTTCTATCTTTATGTTTGAAGCCTGAAATGTGGCAAAAGGTCGCAAAGTTCAAGGGGGCCGAATACTTTCGCAAGGCACTGTATGTAGAGCTAGGGTACTGCTTATCAAGCCACTGCAACCACGCACACAATCACACACACATCTCAACACTAGATCATTGTGTCCTGTGTGTGTATGCATGTGCGCACGTGTGTATGTGTGTGTGTGTCTGTGTGTTTCAACACACCAGGATTGCGTGAAAGGTCTTATCTGTATGGAGAATGTGTGAGAGTCGACCAACGCCAGTGACATATTCATGGAGATAAACCAAGCAGCAGGTATGTTTATCTTTGTGAGGGATATTTTCTGTATATCTGATAGGTTCTGCGGCACTCATTTAGTCATACAACTGTTACAATACTGTAACAGCAAGAGGCAGGCAGAACCACTTCCTTTTTCAAGGAACAAGAGCATTAGTGCTGAATGTGGCAACATTTCGCTGCATCATTCATGAACGATGGGTGTGTTTGCATAGAAATGAATGAAAGACAGGGTTTACTTCACCTTTAAATGAGTAAATGAGGGGGCTACCTCTGCCTCAGTCTCTGCTGTGGCTTCTCTGTTTGAGAGAAGAAATCCCCTGCGCTTCTATTTCCAGCTGCCCACTGCCTTAACTTTGACACTGCCTGCTGCCCACGCCTGAAACTGGGTAGTCTCATTTAACTCTTCTCTTCTTCTTTACCTCATTAAGCCTCCTCTCCTCCCAGACAGTGGTGAGAGGAGGGACGGCTCATAATAACTTCTGGAATGCAGGGCATGGAATGGTATCAAACACATGGAAAGCCTGCCCTCCCTAATTAAGGTGCCACCAGCCACCTGTGTAATACATGCACTAACGCACATACACATACACACAAGCATAAACACGCAAGCATACAAACCCATCAAGCAGGTGAGCACTCGTGTGCATGTGCTGTTAACATTTTGTTACAATATGCATGTGCACAGTATATTATGCATGTACGCAGTAACAGGCAAAGGCAAGCACTCGCAAGCAAACATATTCTCTCTCTCTCTCTCTCACACACACACACACACACACACACACACACACACACACACACACACACACACACACACACACACACACACACACACACACACACACACACACACACACACACACACACACACACACACACACACACACACACACACACACACACACACACACACACACACACACACACACACACACACACACACACACACGAAGCTCTGAGGTGACTCAATGCTATATTTATGTAGGTTCACAGGCAGCAGAGAGCATATGACTCACAGCTTCCATTGTGACCTCGTGGCTCCCAGGCTGTGTGAGTAGCGACAGATTAACAGAGAACGTTGTGGCTGCTGATGTTTGGAAGACCACAATCCATGCTCTGGGGCTTCTCCACCTCAGATGGATATAATCTCTCTCGCTTGTGTGTGTGTGTGTGTGTGTGTGTGTGTGTGTGTGTGTGTGTGTGTGTGTGTGTGTGTGTGTGTGTGTGTGTGTGTGTGTGTGCGTGTGTGTGTGTGTGTGTGTGTGTGGTTGTACAGTGCCTTGCTAAAGTATTCATCCCCCTTGGCGTTTTTCCTATTTTGTTGCATTACAACCTGTAATTTAAATTGATTTGATTTGTATTTCATGTAATAGACATACACAAAACAGTCCAAATTGGTGAAGTGAAATGAAAAAAATAAAAAAATGGTGAGTGCATATGTATTCACCCCCTTTGCTATGAAGCCCCTAAATAAGATCTGGTGCAACTAATTACCTTCAGAAGTCACATAATTAGTTAGATTGCACACAAGAGGACTTTATTTAAGTGTCACATGATCTGTCATATGATCTCAGTATATACAGTTGAAGTCAGATGTTTACATACATACATTAAAACTCGTTTTTCAACCACTCCACACATTTCTTGTTAACAAACTATAGTTTTGGCAAGTTGGTTAGGACATCTACTTTGTGCATGACACAAGTCATTTTTCCAACAATTGTTTACAGACAGATTATTTCACTTATAATTGTCACGTTCTGACCTTAGTTCTTTTATTATGTCTTTGTTTTAGTATGGCCAGGGCGTGAGTTGGGTGGGTTGTCTAGATTCCTTTTTCTATGTTTTGGGATTTCTGTGTTTGGCCTGGTATGGTTCTCAATCAGAGGCAGCTGTTTATCGTTGTCCCTGATTGAGAACCACATTTAGGTAGCCTGGTTTCACTTTTGAGTTGTGGGTGATTATTTTCCGTGTTAGTGTTTGTTACCACATGGGACCGTTTCGTTTGTTTCACTTTGTTATTTTGTATTTGTGTAGTGTTCAGTTTGTCTTATTAAAATGGACACATACCACGCTGCAAATTGGCCCGACCTCTCTTACTCCTCATCAGAGGAAGACGACGAACGTTACAATAATTCACTGTATCACAATTCCAGTGGGTCAGAAGTTTACATACACTAAGTTGACTGTGCCTTTAAACAGCTTGGAAAAGTCCAGAAAATGATGTCATGGCTTTAGAAGCTTCTGATAGGCTAATTGACATAATTTGTGTCAATTGGGGGTGTACCTGTGGATGTATTTCAAGGCCTACCTTCAAACTCAGTGCCTCTTTGCTTGACATCATTGGAAAATCAAAAGAATTCAGCCAAGACCTCAGAAAAAAAAGTCTGGTTCATACTTGGGAGCAATTTCCAAACACCTGAAGGTACCACATTCATCTGTACAAGCAATAGTACGCAAGTATAGACACCACGGGACCACGCAGCCATCAAGCCGAAGGACACCATCCCAACCGTGAAGCACGGGGGTGGCAGCATCTGTCACGTTCTGACCATAGTTCTGTTATTTTATTCTTTGTTTTAGTATGGTCAAGGCGTGAGTTGGGGTGGGCAGTCTGTTTGTTTTTCTATGTTGGTTTTTGTGTTCGGCCTAGTATGGTTCTCAATCAGAGGCAGGTGTCGTTAGTTGTCTCTGATTGAGAATCATACGTAGGTAGCCTGGGTTTCACTTTTGATTTGTTGGTGTTTGTTTTCTGTGGGAGTGTTTGGTCCACACGGTACTGTTTCGGTTTTCGTTCGTTCACTTTATTGTTTTGTATTTCAGTGTTCAGTTCATTTCATTAAATATTACATCATGAACACTTAGCACGCTGCGCTTTGGTCCGATCCTTCTTCCACCTCTGAATGCCGTTACAGCATCATGTTGTGGGGGTGCTTTGCTGCAGGAGGGACTGGTGCACTTCACAAAATAAATGGCATCATGAGGACGGAAAATTCTGTGGATATATTGAAACAACATCTCAAGACATCAGTCAGGAAGTTAAAGCTTGGTCGCAAATGGGTCTTCCAAATGGACAATGACCCCAAGAATACTTCCAAAGTTGTGGCAATGTGGCTTAAGGACAACAAAGTCAAGGTATTGTAGTGCCATCACAAAGCCCTGACCTCAATCCTGTAGAAAATATGTGGGCAGAACTGAAAAAGCGTGTGCGAGCAAGGAGGCCTAAAAACCTGACTTACCTGAGTTACACCAGCTCTGTCAGGAGGAATGGGCCAAAATTCACCCAACTTATTGTTTGACCCAAGTTAAACAATTGAAAGGCAATGCTACCAAATACTAATTGAGTGTATGTAAACTTCTGACCCACTGGGAATGTGATGGGAAAGAAATAAAAGCTGAAGTAAATCATTCTCTCTACTATTATTCTGACATTTCACATTCTTAAAATAAAGTGGTGATCCTAACTGACCTAAAACAGGGAGTTTTTACTAGGATTATATCTCAGGGATTGGGATAAACTGAGTTTAAATGTATTTGGCTAAGGTGTATGTAAACGTCCTACTTCAACTGTACATATGAAATGGGTGTTGCAATATTTACACACAATTAAAGTGACTAAGATACAGTAGAATAGTGTGGAGTGCGTTTTATACATATGAGATGAGTAATCATAGATACCGAAACATTATTTAAGTGACCAGTGATCCATTTCTAAAAGTGTCCAATGATTCCTAATCTATGTGCTAGTGATGGCTGTTTAGCAGTCTGATGGCCTTGAGATAGAAGCGGTTTTTCAGTCTCTCGGTTCCAGCTTTGATGCACCTGTACTGACCTCGCTTTCTGGATGATAGCAGGGTGAACAGGCAGTGGCTCGGGTGGTTGATGTCCTTGATTATCTTTTTGGCCTTCCTGTGGCATCGGGTGCTGTAGGTGTCCAGGAGTACGGGAATTTTTCCCCCGGAAATGCATTGGGCAGACCGCACCACCCTCTGGAGAGCTTTGTGAATGTGGCCGGTGCAGTTGCCGAGGATGAGGATGCTCTCAATTGTGCATCTGTAAAAGTTTGTGAGGGTTTTATGTGTTAAGCCAAATTTCTTTAGCCTCCTGAGGTTGAAGAGGCACTGTTGCGCCTTCTTCACCACACAGTCTATGTGGGTGGACCATTTCAGTTTGTCAGTGATGAGTACGCAGAGGATCTTGAAGCTTTCCACCTTCTCCACTACTGTCCCATCGATGTGGATAGGGGGGTGCTCCCTCTGCTGTTTACTGAAGTCCACAACCATCTCCGTTGTTTTGTTGACGTTGAGTGAGAGGTTATTTTCCTGACACCACACTCCCAGAGCCCTCACCTCCTCCCTGTAGGCTGTCTCTTCGTTGTTGGTAATGAAGCCCACTACTGTTGTGTTGTCTGCAAAATTGAGGATTGAGTTGGAGGCGTTCTTGGCCATGCAGTCATGGGTGAACAGGAAGTACAGGAAGGGGCTGAGCACGCACCCTTGTGGAGCCCCAGTGTTGAGGATCAGCAAAGAGGATGTGTTGTTTCCTAGCTTCACCACCTGGGGGAAACCCTTAAGGAAATCCAGGACCCAGTTGCACAGCGCAGAGTTCAGACCCAGAGCCTCGAGCTTGATGATGAGCTTGGAGGGTACTATGGTGTTGAATGCTAAGCATAGTCAATGAACAGCATTCGGTAGTGTGCAGTGTGGGGGCGATTGCATCGTCTGTTGATCTATTGGGGCGGTAAGCAAATTGAAGTGGGTCTAGGGTGGCAGGTGATATGATCCTTAATTCGTCTCTTAAAGCACTTCATGATGACAGAGGTGAGTGCTTCAGGGTAATAGGCATTTAGTTCAATTACCTTTGCTTTCTTAGGTACAAGGACAATGGTGGCCATCTTGAAGCTTGTGGGGACAACAGACTGGGATAGGGAGAGATTGAATATATATGTAACACACCAGCCAGCTGGTCTGCTGCATACAGTCAGATGCATACAGTCTCATACTTTTTATCACATAATGTCAAAGAAATGTTTGTATACAGGCACATATGTGTGTGATCTTGAGCGCTTGTTCATGTGTGTGTGCTCGCACGTTAGTGTCACATGGTTTCCTACCAGCCAGGACACGTGGTATTGGCCGCTTCTTACTGGAACACAGGACGCACCAGTCTGGGCCGGGTGTCTCACATGGCTGACCTGCCTCTGAAGATGAACATGCTTAATTTAGAATGCATTAATGGACAGGGCCATGGGAAATCCTGTCTGTCTGGGGAGAGAGGATATGATAGGATCGGAGCACTCCCCTCCACCAGGCCTGGACTCTACTCTCTGGATGTTATAATAACATTATTACATAAAGTATATTATATCTTATATTGGAAGCTAAGCCATCTCAGATCTGTAGTAGATCAAAGTTAGCACTGCAGCCACCTGTTCTCTCCTTGCTGTTGTTCTTGTTGTGATTGTGGTCTAATCAAGACATGATGCAAGTCCAGGCTCTGAATGAGAAACCACTTTAAAGTAGGACTGATTATGACAGTAGGACTGATGATCTAGAATCAGATCCTACCTATCTATATAATATTTTTCATTATAATCTAAAAGGGATCCTAGATCAGCACTCCTACTCGGAGAGGCTTTGAAGATACGGGCCCTGGTGTAAGAAGATGTGTGTGACCCTGGACTGTAGATAATGAGGTTTTTAATTCGTTAAAGTGTGTGGACTCTTGACACTCTTTGATAATCTTTTCAATGTACTCCATTCTTGTTTGCCGTCATCTTTCCTGTGATCCATTTTTAACTGGCAGCCATGTTAATCACCATCCTTCCATTTTTAACTGGCAGCCATGTTAATCACCATCCTTCCATTTTTAACTGGCTGCCTATCACGGCCGTTGAAAGAAGAGGACCAATGCCCAGCGTGGTTAGCGTACATTCTCTTTTTATTAGGAAAAAGACGCCGAACAAAACAATAAACACTACCAAACAAACCGTGACGCTAAAGGCTATGTGCCATAAACAAAGTCAACTTCCCACAAAGACAGGTGGAAAAAGGGCTACCTAAGTCTGGTTCTCAATCAGAGACAACAATAGACAGCTGTCCCTGATTGAGAACCCTACCCGGCCAAACATAGATTAATAGAACATAGAATATCCACCCCAAATCACACCCTGACCAAACCAAATAGAGACATAAAAAGGATCTCTAAGGTCAGGGCGTAACACTGCCATGTTAATCACCATGCTTCCATTTTTAACTGACAGCCATGTTAACGCCATCCTTCCATTTTTAACTGACAGCCATGTTTATCACCATCCTTCCATTTTTAACTGGTAGCAACGTTAGTCACCATCCTTCCTGTCACGATCGTCGTATGGAGTAGACCAAAGCGCAGCGTGGTGTGAATGCATGATTTAATGAAAAGACGGAAATAACAAGAAGTACACTAAAACAAACAAACAAACTAACAAGACGAACTTGACTGCTAAAGAAACACTGTGCTAACAAGCAACATAACATAGACAATAAACCACGAACCACAATACAAAACAGGCAATCAGAGGCAATCAGAGACAACGACAAACACCTGCCACTGATTGAGAACCATATCAGGCCAAAACACATAGAAACAGACATGCAACATAGAATGCCCACTCATATCACATCCTGACCAAACAAAACATAGAAACAAACAACTCAAATAATGGTCAGAGTGTGACAGTAGGAGCTGGAATGTACAGTGCGCTCCACCGCATAACACGGTGCCTGCCCGGTTCCACTCTCTCTCCGGTAAGTACAGGAAGTTGGCGCAGGTCTCCTACCTGGCTTCACCACACTCCCTGTGTGCCTCCCCTCAAGACATTTTTGGGGCTGCCTCTCGGGCTTCCAGCCACGCTGCCGTGCTGCCTCCTCATACCGGCGCCTCTCTGCTCCAGCTCTGCTTTAGGGCGGCGATATTCCCCTGGCTGTGCCCAGGGTCCTTCGCCGTCCAGAATCTCCTCCCAAGTCCATGAGTCCTGCGTTCTTTGCCGCTGCTGCTGCTAGCCGTTACCACACTGCTTGGTCCATTGTTGGTGGGTTATTCTGACACGATCGTCGTATGGAGTAGACCAAAGTGCAGCGTGGTGTGAATGCATGATTTAATGAAAAGACGGAAATAACAAGAAGTACACTAAAACAAACAAACAAACTAACAAGACGAACTTGACTGCTAAAGAAACACTGTGCTAACAAGCAACATAACATAGACAATAAACCACGAACCACAATACAAAACAGGCTACCTAAATATGGTTCCCAATCAGAGACAACGACAAACACCTGCCACTGATTGAGAACCATATCAGGCCAAAACATATAGAAACAGACTAACTAGACATGCAACATAGAATGCCCACTCATATCACACCCTGACCAAACAAAACATAGAAACAAACAACTCAAATAATGGTCAGAGTGTGACACTTCCAGTCACATGACTCTACCTCCTCTTGACTTGACGCTGGCTAAATGACACCCGGGGTGGAAATTCCACCCTCCCACTCTGGGCTTTTTGGTCTGGGTGGCTTTATCGCATTGCGGCTCTCTGATCCTGTCTTCTCCCAATCCTCCAAGGCCATGTCACATTAATTCCTTATAGCCAGGAAGCAAGGAAAGTATGTGAGTGCGCGTGTAACCAGGATGTGACCTTGCAGTTTTCCACTTCAGGAGGAAGATGCTAAACGATTCCTCACCTAATTCAATCGCAATGGAGGTTGGCACTTGTCAGGGGGGGAGGTTGTGGTTCTGCATTAACACAGCTGATTGATGATGATGGGTTTTCCATCAGTTTCACGTGTTTCTATTAACATTGTCTCTTGTCATCTTGCAGAGCAATGAACATCATCACTGGCTTTTCCTGTAAGAAAACTACGAAAGTGCACATTCATGGTAACATGTTCACATTCATGGTAACATGTTCACATTCATGGTAGTTCAAAGTTAAAGGAGAAGGATAGGCTACAACAGCCGAGAGCCAACAGGTAGGCTGCTACTTAAAATTTTGAATGGAGTTGTTGTTGTTGTTTGTAACAGTAGGATGAGAAAGCGCATGCACCCTCAATTAGCCTGCCTGGCTAGCTGGCTCCCTTAACTAAACTGAACAATAATATAAACACAACATGTGAAGTGTTGGTCCAATGTTTCATGAGTTGAAATAAAAGATCCCTGAAATGTTCCATACGCACAAAAAGCGTATTTCTCTCAAATGTTGTGCACAAATTTGTTTACATCCATGTTAGTGAGCATTTCTCCTTTGCCAAGATATACCATTCACCTGACAGGTGTGGCATATCAAGAGGTTGAATAGAGAGCGTGGTCATTACACTACACAGGTGCACCTTGTGCTGGAGACAATAAAAGGCCACACTAAAATGTGCAGTTTGGTCACACAATGCCACAGATGTCTTAAGTTTTGAGAGAGCATGCAATTGGCATGCTGACTGCAGGAATGTCCACCAGAGCTGTTGCCAGAGACTTGAATGTTCATTTCTCTACCATAAGCCGCCTCCAACGTCATTTTAGAGAACTTACTGTACTGTATGTCCAACCGGCCTCACAACCACAGACCATGTATAACCACACCAGCCCAGGACCTCCACATCCGGCTTCTTCACCTGCAGGATGGTCTGAGATGAGCCACGCAGACAGCTGATGAAACTGTGGGTTTGCGCAACCGAAGAATTTCTGCGCCAGCTGTTATAAACCGTCTCAGGGAAGAGCAGTAGGACAACATTCCACAGTCCACAATCAACAGCCTGATCAACTGTATGTGAAGGAGATGTCGCGCTGCATGAGGCAAATTCTGGTCACACCAGATACTGACTGGTTTTCTGATCCACGCCCCGTATATTTTTTTTAAAAGATATCTGTGACCAACAGAAGCATATCTGTATTTCCAGTCATGTGAAATACATAGATTAGGGACATAATGATTTTTTTCAATTGTCTGATTTCCTTATATGAACTGTAACTCAGTAAACACTTTGAAATTGTTGCATTTATATTTTTGTTCAGTTTAGTTTCAAAATACAAACAATAACATACACTATGAAGGATGAATCATTTTCCATTTGTTTGGTCAACTCTGTAAGGAACATATGAAACAGAACTCGCACAAAGGCAGCCACTGTGGACCATTGACTTGCAGTGGCATGAATCACTTTTCTAAAAACTTCTGCTTTGCATATCAGAGAGAGAGATAGAGAGACAGATATAGAGCAAGGGAGATAAAGAGAGAGAGAGAGAGTGGCAGACAGATACAGAGTGAGAGAGATACAGGGAAAGAGAGAGAGCGAGACAGACAGATACAGAGCGAGAGAGATACAGGGAAAGAGAGAGAGAGGCAGACAGACAGATACAGAGAGAGTTAGATACAGAGAAAGAGAGAGAGAGAGAGAGAGAGAGAGAGAGAGACAGACAGACAGACAGACAGATACAGAGAGAGTTAGATACAGAGAAAGAGAGAGAGAGAGAGAGAGAGAGACAGACAGACAGACAGACAGACAGACAGACAGACAGACACAGAGAGAGAGAGATACAGAGAGAAAGAGAGAGAGAGAGAGACAGATACAGAGCAAGAGAGATAAAGAGAGAGAGAGAGAGACAGATACAGAGCGAGAGAGATGCAGAGAAATAGAGAGTTGGGTTGGACAGCTAGCGACATGCAATCTGTACTCTCTAACGAAATAGTCGTCAACTCAACACTTCCCAGAATCCTCAGCGGAAGAATATAATTTTCGTTACAAAGATGCCTTTATGAATATTTCATTCAAACGTCATGGAATAATTCTTAAATGTTAAGATGTTTTAGATTAATGTAGATTACATTGCGAGTCTTCTATGTGTCTTTTCTTGTAGTACACAGGCAATAAGAGGGGCTTGATTCTTGACTCTGTGTCTACAGTATGTATTACAGGATTATCCTTCAATGTCAAACGATGCAAATGTGTGTAAAACCACATGCAACCTGGACTGAGGTGACACACACATGCCACCTGTTATTGTATCCCTTACCTCCCCAATCCAACATGCCATGGGTCAGTGACAGATACAGAGAGATATTCTAACCAATGCACTTTGTTATACGGTAGAAATGTTGCCGATCATTCAACTGGATTTGTCTCTCTCTCTCTGTCTGTCTCTTTTCCCTCTGTGATGTTTCCTGTCTCCTGATGTTAAAGATAGCCGCGCGTGTTTGTGTGGGTAATTACCAGGCCTGGGTTACCTTGGCCATGTTTTGTTCTGTTCTGTCGGTAGAACACGATCTCTCTGTTGCTAAGAGAAGGGTTTAGAACACCCACTGACTCTCTCACCCACCACATCACACCACACACAGAGAAAATGCTTGTTTATTCCCATTCTCTCTGTTCCTCTCTCTCTTTCTCTCTCTCATCCCTGTCTCTCTCTCTGAGTGAGTAAGGGTGTGCGTGGTGAATTCAGGGGCAGGCAATGTTTTGTTGCATTTATGGTGTTCATGGAACCGCAGGGAACAGAACAGCCTGTATGTCTGTCTATCAAGCAGGGATGACTCATCAGACTCTGAGAGAGGGAGAGGGAGACAGAGAGAGATGGAGAGACAGGAAGCGAACGAGACAAAAGGAGACATACCATACACTGAGAGATAGAGAGGGATAGAAAGAGAGAGCAGGAGAAAGAATTAAGTATAATGCGGCAATCAATCACTTCTTATCCAACATGATGATACCTACAGAGGGCCATTGTCACCTATGGAGAAGACGAGTCAAGAGCTGTTGCTGCTGCTGCACCATAATAGATAGCTATCTGATCCAAGAGATGATTTATGACAAAATTAGAACATTGAAATAGACTCTCAGTATCGGCCCCATCAGCATCCTTCATCACTGCCATCATCTTATCATCAGAACGTAAGAGCTAACAGCTGAATTAGGAGCTGGAGAGGGTATTTTACATAATGCTCTAGGAGTAAAGATCCAGATTTCAGGCTTGGAGATGGTGTTTTGCATATGGCCTGCATGTTTTGCATGCGGGCCACATTATTGTCACCTCACTGAATCACATTAAAAAAACTGAGGAGTAAAGAGAGCCAGTGTCTTTCACTGAATCACATTAAAGAGACTGAGTAGTGGAGAGAGCCAGAGAGTCTTTCACTGAATCACATTAAAGAGACTGAATAGTGGAGAGAGCCAGAGTCTTTCACTGAATTACATTAAAGAGACTGAGTAGTGGAGAGAGCCAGAGAGTCTTTCACTGAATCACATTAAAGAGACTGAGTAGTGGAGAGAGCCAGAGAGTCTTTCACTGAATCACATTAAAGAGACTGAATAGTGGAGAGAGCCAGAGTCTTTCACTGAATTACATTAAAGAGACTGAGTAGTGGAGAGAGCCAGAGAATCTTTCACTGAATCACATTAAAGAGACTGAGTAGTGGAGAGAGCCAGAGAGTCTTTCACTGAATTACATTAAAGAGACTGAGTAGTGGAGAGAGCCAGAGAGTCTTTCACTGAATCACATTAAAGAGACTGAGTAGTGGAGAGAGCCAGAGTCTTTCACTGAATTACATTAAAGAGACTGAGTAGTGGAGAGAGCCAGAGAGTCTTTCACTGAATCACATTAAAGAGACTGAGTAGTGGAGAGAGCCAGAGAGTCTTTCACTGAATCACATTAAAGAGACTGAGTAGTGGAGAGAGCCAGATAGTCTTTCACTGAATCACATTAAAGAGACTGAATAGTGGAGAGAGCCAGAGTCTTTCACTGAATTACATTAAAGAGACTGAATAGTGGAGAGAGCCAGAGTCTTTCACTGAATTACATTAAAGAGACTGAGTAGTGGAGAGAGCCAGAGAGTCTTTCACTGAATCACATTAAAGAGACTGAGTAGTGGAGAGAGCCAGAGAGTCTTTCACTGAATCACATTAAAGAGACTGAATAGTGGAGAGAGCCAGAGTCTTTCACTGAATTACATTAAAGAGACTGAGTAGTGGAGAGCCAGAGAGTCTTTCACTGAATTACATTAAAGAGACTGAGTAGTGGAGAGCCAGAGAGTCTTTCACTGAATTACATTAAAGAGACTGAATAGTGGAGAGAGCCAGAGAGTCTTTCACTGAATCACATTAAAGAGACTGAGTAGTGGAGAGAGCCAGAGTCTTTCACTGAATTACATTAAAGAGACTGAGTAGTGGAGAGAGCCAGAGAGTCTTTCACTGAATCACATTAAAGAGACTGAGTAGTGGAGAGAGCCAGAGAGTCTTTCACTGAATCACATTAAAGGGACTGAGTAGTGGAGAGAGCCAGAGAGTCTTTCACTGAATCCCAAATCAAACCCTCGTCCTTCTGATAGGATTGGATAGGCCTAAGCACTACTAGTGGTAGCTGCATGGGCCAGCTGGAATGGTTGTATTATTGCTAACACTGAACCAATCCTTGCAGATTAATGTGAGAGATGTTTATGCACTGGGAGGACAATGGAAATGGAATAGGACATGTATTTTCTTAATGATGTAAAACAACGTGTTTAGGCAGTATAGCCTTCCTCAGAATGAGGTGAACTAGGCTGAGGTTAGCCGCGTTCACATTCCCAGCCACGTTCACATTCCAAGCCGAATGCTATAGTCTCTATTTTCTAACATGAAAAAATCTAGATCCACTCTTGAGTCTGGAGAATTCTCCTAAACTGCCCCAGGTTGAAGTATTAAAGGGCTTTCACAATAACGGCCATGTGCTGAAGAAGCCATGTTTTCCCAATGGAGGGGGAGCTGCAGAGGCACACCACAAGGCTTAGGGTACACAATGTTGCATTAGAAGTGGAATATGCTTAGAAATGTCTAATGTTCCAGTAGCAAACCTCGCTGTAACCCTACGAATGGACATCAGCGTGTGTGTCTCTCAGGTCACATGACACGATTTCAGAAGGGTCCGTCAGAGCAGAAGAGGCCACATATGCTGCCACAGATTGTCACCGTGGAAACATCAGCGAGGGTGGACATCCTGAAACTCGGCAACCATAGACTGGTCCTGTCGCTATGGAGAGGCGGGTGTAACACTATGGAGAGGCGGGTGTAACAGGCTATAACACACTATAACAGAGTGTTTCATAACAGGCTATAACACTCTATAACATAGTGTTCGTTACCAGGCTATAACACACAATAACATAGTGTTCGTTAACAGACTATAACACAGTATAACAGTGTTAGATAACAGGCTATAACACACTATACATAGTGTTCGTTAACAGGCTATAACACACTATAACAGTGTTAGATAACAGGTTATAACAGACCATAACAAAGTGTTAGATAACAGGCTATAACAGACTATAACAGAGTGTTAGATAACAGGCTATAACACTCTATAACAGAGTGTTAGATAACAGGCTATAACAGACTATAACAGAGTGTTCAAAAACAGGCTATAACACTCTATAACAGTGTTAGATAACAGGCTATAACACACTATAACAGTCTTATATAACAGGCTATAACAGACACATAACAGAGTGTTAGATAACAGGCTATATATAACACACTATAACAGAGTTAGATAACAGGCTATAACACACTATAACAGTCTTATATAACAGACACATAACAGAGTGTTAGATAACAGGCTATAACAGACTATAACAGTCTTATATAACAGGCTATAACAGACACATAACAGAGTGTTAGATAACAGGCTAAAACAGACTATAACAGTGTTAGATAACAGGACACAGAGAAAATGGCGCTGACGGATAGGGCTGCCGTGCTTCTAGCTGTTAGGAAACTTTGCCTTTTTTTTTTTTTATGTGTTATGATATTATTAGCCCAGGAAATGTTGTGTGTTATTACATACAGCCAGGAAAAACTTTTGAATATCAGTGTGACGGTAACTTTAAAAACAATTTTTTATAATATGTTTATTATTTTACAATAAAAAATCTAATAAAAAAGACAGCAATACTAACAATGACATGCATTGTACTGTTGAATGGGATGGCCAATTTAGAGGACAAAACAAAACTTAACTCACACATACACAAAATAAAACAAAATCCTATTAGGTGGTACATGTATAGGAAGACAGCATATAGTCATTACAAGCAGTGTAGTTAAGCCAAAAATAAATATTGAGTGGAGTACAGCACAGAGTAGCAGCAGATCGTCAACCCAGTTATGAAGCGGGACTAGACCATTTATCCAGTATCGGCTGCCATATTTTGTAAAACATTGGACTTCTATTGGAGGTATTGTATCGAATCTTTTCCATATGTATTACATTTCCTAAATCCCGTAACCACATTTCAAAGGTAGGTACAGTCTCCAGTTTCCAAAATTGCAATATAAGCCTTTTGGCTAATAGAGTACAAAGAGAGACAGCTTTCCCTTCGTGATTATTCCCATCAACTGTGCCAAATGGGTCTGGGGCTAGAACTCTATCAAAGGCTCTAGATAAATAATCAAAAATGAGAGACCAGTAAACATGTAACTTAGGACATGACCAGAATAAGTGGGTCAACGTCCCCTCATCCTGCTTGCACCTCTCACACAGTGGTGAGGTGTCCGGGAATATTTTATGCAGTTTTACTTTTGATTAATGTAACCTGTGTATCACCTTAAACTGTACAAGGTTGTGTCTGGCATTCACTGAACTGTGGTTTATATTACTGAGAGCTTCTACCCAGCTTCTACCCAGTCCTCATCTGAGATTTCTGAGCCAAGTTCTTGTTCCCAAGCCCTTTTAATGGTGTCTGTGGAGACCTCTATGTGGGCTTGTAGCACATCATACAGTCTAGAGACCGACCCTTTTGAATGGGGTTTGACAAGGATCAAGCTATCTAATGTAGGACTCTTTGGCTTCATGCCATACTGTGGGATATGTGTCCTTACGAAATTCCTGATTTGGAGGTATCTGAAAAAATGTGTTGTTGGCATGTTGAACTTTCCCTGTAATTGTTGAAATGAAGCTAACTGACCATCTATGTATAGATTACCAATTGTTGTGAGCCCCTTCTCCCTCAACTGTGAAAACACCACATCATCCAATGCGGGGTAGAAAGCATGATTCAGGCAAATCGGGCTGTCAATGTATACAGTGGGTATGCTAAGAAAATACCTAATCTGTTTCCAGATCCTAAGCGTATGACAAATGACTGGGTTAGAGTCATAAGTGGATTTTTTCACATATGATGGGCTATTAACAAGTGCAGGGAGTGAGGAACGTTGACAGGAGGCCTGCTCAATCAAAAGCCATGCAGGCATATCCTTCTGTCTCATCGCAGGTAAGCTTTCCCTCCAGGAAGACACAATGTTCAGATTAGCAGCCCAATAATACAGTTTAAAGTGAGGAAGGCCAAAGCCCCCCTCTATTTTGTACTTGCATAAATGCTTCTTTGAAATTCTGGCTGCCTTGTTATCCCATAAAAATGGAGTTACTATTGAATCCAGTTTCTTAAAATAGCTTTGTGGTATGAAATTGGGTAGACATTGGAAGAGGTAGAGAAACCTGGGTAGGACAACCATTTTAATAGCGTTTATACGACCAACCAAGGAGATAGGCAGAGTTTTCCAAAAATCTATATTTTGTTTAAGCTGGTATATTTTCATGTCCCAACTCGCTTTCAATAGCTGATCAAGGTCTCCTGTCACTACAATGCCAAGGCTTGTGAACTTGTCCATCACTGTTCTAAACGGGGTAGATTGCAGAAATTGCATATCCACAGATATTGGCATCAACTCACTTTTTTTGCCAGTTTATCTTGTAGCCAGAGAAGGAGCCAAATGTGTTTATCAAGTTAAGTAAGGGTGGAATAGAAGTTTTAGGCTTGGACAAAAACAAAAAGACATCATCTGCATGTAGGGACATTTTGTGCTGTGTGTCCTTTATTTTAACAAAAGCTATATCGGCACATGCCCGAATGCGAGTAGCAAGGGGTTCCATGGCTATAGCGAAGAGAGCAGGCGAAATAGGGCACCCCTGTCGGCACCCCTTGAACAAGCGGAATGACTGCGACATTTCTTGATTGGTTACCACGGACGCCATTGGGTTTGCATAAATAATTCTTATCCAATTAATAAATACCTTTCCGAATCCGAAGTGCTCCAGAACCGACATCATATATTTCCACTCAATCCGGTCAAACGCCTTCTCTGCATCAAGAGCTATTACCACTGCCTCAACCTTATGATCGTGATACATTACGTTGAAAAGATGTCTCAAATTGTAGTGTATATGTCGGCCCGGGATAAAACCTGTCTGGTCAGGGTGTATGATGTCAGAAATATATGTTTTCAATCGGTTTGCCAATATCTTTGTCAACACCTTGTTTTCTATGGGGAGTAACGACACGGGGCGATAAGACGACATCTCCATGGAATCTCTATCTTTTTTCAAGATCAGTGCTGTTGTAGCCTCATACAGTGTTTGCGGGAGTTTGGCATTGTCTTTGGATTGTTTAAACATTCGCAACATAAGTGGATAGACTGGCGCAGTACTTCTTATAGAATTCTATTACATATCCATCGGGCCCAGGGGCCTTGCTGTTTGGACATTGTGCTATCGCTGTGTTAATTTCCTCCAAAGTTATCCCTACATCGAGTGCAGCAGCTGCCCCCCTATCTAGTTTAGGAAGTTCACATTCAGCGAGAAAGCGTTCCATAGTTTGTGGATCAGTAGCATCGCATTTTGATTGGTATAGCTCTGAGTAAAACTGCGCAAAGCATTTATTAATATCCTGCGGATCTGTTACTATTTTACCCTTCTTGTCTTTTATTTTGTGAATAGCTCTAGATGCCTGTACATGCCTTAGCTGTCTTGCTAATCATTTATGTGGTTTGTCACCCAGTTCAAAATAACTTTGTTGCGTTCTAGCAAGTAAAGAGCCCACCCATTTCGAAAGGATGGTATTGTATTCATATATTAACTTTTTGATCTTCTCAAGGACTGTATACGAGGAATTCGTCCTAAAAACGTTCTCCTGTTCCCCTAACTCTCTTTCAATTTCTCTTAGCCTAGTATTGGCGCGTTTCTTCCTCTCTGATGTATAAGAAATAACGTAACCTCTAATCACAGCCTTTAGAGATTCCCAAAGGGTGGAGTCGTCAACATCCCCCGTGTCGTTAGTTCCGAGGAAAAAGGCAATCTGCTCCTTCAAATACTGACAAAAAGCCTCATCTTTCAGCAGCTATGCGTCTAAGTGCCACGGTCGCCGACCTGTCGACATATTGTCGAGTTTCAGCACCATGGACACAGGAGAGTGGTCCGTAATTAGAATAGGGTGATAGGTAACCGACTCAGCCGCTGAGATTAGTTTGGAGTCCAACAAAAAATAGTCAATTCTGGAATATGATTTATGAACTGATGAAAATAAAGAGTAATCCCTGTCTGTTGGGTGCGTCAGTCTCCAAATATCGACAATGTTAAGGTTTGTCATCAATGTATTTAGACAGACACTGGCATTTGATTGTTGAAGTGACCTGGATAGCTGTTTATCTAAAAGAGGATCTAATGTACAGTTAAAGTCCCCTCCAACAATAACACTTGTATCCGAGATATTTGGTATGTCCTTAAATACCCTTTGAAAAAATAATGGATCATCGAAGTTGGGTCCATATAAATTGACCAAGGTTACTGGTTTCGAATTCAGTGTACCAGCCACAATAATATACCGACCATTAGGATCTGAAATCGAGGATGAGTAAACAAACGGAATGTTTTTCCTTATCAGGATTGCTACCCCTCTCGCTTTTGCATCAAAGTTAGACTGGTATATCTGACCGATCCAGCCGACTCGTAGCTTGGCCTGAGTGGAGCATTTAATATGAGTTTCTTGAAGAAACACTATGTCAGCCCCCAGTGATTTAAGATGAGAGAAAGCCTTAGCTCGTTTCACCACATGCCCTAAGCCATTACAGTTCCAGCTGACTATCTTTATTCCACCTGGTCTACTCTGTGCTCTGTCACTATGTGGCATTTCTTATTTTAGAGCAAATTGTTGCTGTCATACAAAACTCAGAAGAAAAACGTCCCGCCGTGCGGGAGCTTGTCATGCCACCTGTACTAATAATAAACGTGAACATAAAACACATACCCCATCCCCCCTCCCGTCCCTTTACTGAGTGACTTCCCCAAACGAAGCACTCCTTAGCTAACACACAAACTTTAGGGTGTCTAGACATACAGCTTGAACTAACTCGTCGTCTATAGATGCTCCGCATATACGCTAATATTAAATAACACTTAACACTTAACTCTCACGTTAGGGGGTGAGTGGCGCTAAAACATGATGTGCCAAACAATGCTATATTAGCCACAACATCTCACCAATCATAAGTCCCAAATTCTGATCTTCTAATCGAAAAGACATAGTCCGGAAATCCAAACACATTCCTGGCCTGCATTTGGTAATTTAGCCGGCTGACACAGCCGTTCTGTATCCTCAGCCAGGGAGCTTGCTTGTCAAGAACAGATCGGCCTCTTTTGGGTTGTCAAACGTACGTGTTGATCCTTCGACTGTCACCTTAAACCAGGCTGAGAAGAGGAATCCATTTGTTGCGTACCTCATCAAACTCTTTCCGTTGGTTCCTCACCTCCAAGGTAAGATCTGGGTAGAAAGACACCCTGGCTCCGTTGAAGTTAAGGGGGAACTTTTGACTAGCCAGCTTGAGGATGAGATCCCTGGTCTGGGGATAGTGCAGCCGTACAATGAATGGCCTTGGTGGCCCGCCCATGGCCGGCTTCGTTGCCTGAGATCTGTGTGCGCGGTCGATCAGGATGGCCGTTTTGAAGTGTTCGCTCCCCAGCAGGGCCGGTATCAGCTCCGAGACAAATTCAGTGGGGTTCCCTTTCTCAGTGTCCTCCTGGATGCCACATATTCGGATGTTCTGGCGTCTTCTTGAATGCGACTCAAGCATTTCCAGTCGGGCTTTCAGGGTTTTGTTGTCATTTTTGAACGTTGCGCACTGTTTCTCTATGTCCTGTAGCCTGGCCTCGTGATCGACTGTCGTCTGCTCAACCTCATGCACCCTTCTCTGAGTTGCCTTCACAGTTTCGGCCAAAGTCCCAATACTCTTTGAGATATCAGCCAACCTTGTGTCCACCTTCTTGCTTAGTGAGTTTATGGCAGCCAGTATGTCACTTTGCGTAGGCTCTGTGGGGGCCTCTTGGAAGCTAGCCTCTTCAGCTAACTCCTCGTGGGTTGGCGACGTTGAAATTGGTTCGTTGTCTATCTCATTCAAATAATCTTGTTTAGTGCTCCCTTTTCTGGTGCCTTTTCCCTTTGTCATATTTGTTTGAAGATATAGGTCGTGAGAGGTTAAGATAAATACTAATTTGTTTCAAAATGGAGCGGAGCTCTAGCAAAGCACGTCTACTCCATAGCACGCTCTCTAGCGCCCCCGTGTGACGGTAACTTACCAGCATTACCAGCATTACGACCAAGAATATGACTTTCCCAAATTGGATCCTTTGTTCGTACCCTCCAGAGGCTGACCCAAACACAGCCGGCAGAAAAAAGGTGCTCGGACTAGTCTTCTAGTCAGACTCAGGAGGCGCGCACACCGCCCACCACTTCTGAGTATATTATTCGCTAATGTTCAGTCTCTGGATAATAAAGTTGACAAGCTCAGGGCGAGGATTTCCTTCCAGAGAGACATCAGGGATTGTAACATACTTTGTTTCACGGAAAGATGGATCTCTCGGGATATACTGTCTGAGTCCGTACAGCCAGTTGGGTTCTCAGTTCATCAGACAGGAATAAATATCTCTCCGGAAAGAAGAAGGGTGGGGGTGTATGTTTCATGATTAACTACTTATGGTGTGATTGTGACAACATACAGAAACTCAAGTCCTTTTGTTCACCCAACCTAGAATACCTCCGATCGTATTACCTCCCAAGAGAATTCTCTTCAGTTATAGTCACAACCATGTATATTCCCCCTTAAGTAGATACCAAGACGGCCCTCAAAGATCTTCGCTGGACTTTATGAAAACTGGATACCACATATCCTGAGGCCGAATTTATTGTAGCTGGGGATTTTAACAAAGTCAATTTGAAGAAAACGCTACAGAAATTCCATCAACACATTGACTGTAGTACTCGTAATGCTAAAACACTCAACCACTGCTACTCCATCTTCCGGGATGCCTACAAGGCCCTCCCTTGCCCTCCCTCCAGGAAATCTGATCACGACTCCATTTTGCTCATCCCTTCCTATAGGCAGAAACTCAAAGAGGAAGTACCCGTGCGAAGGACTATTCAACGCTGGTCTCGCCAATCGGAATCCACGCCTAAAGATTATTTTGATCACGCGGACTGGAAATGTTCCGGGTAGCCTCTGAGAATAACATAGACAAATACACTGATAAGGTGACTGAGTTTATCAGGAAGTGTATAGGAGATGTTGTACCCACTGTGACTATTAAAACCTACCCGAATCAGAAACCGTGGATAGATGGCAGCATCACTAACGATCTGAAATGGTCCACCCACACAGACAATGTGGTGAAGAAGGCGCAACAGGAGGCTGAAGAAACTTGGCTTGGCACCTAAAACTTCACAAACTTTTACAGATGCACATTTGAGAGAATACTGTTGGGCTGTATCACTGCCTGGTACGGCAACTGCTGTTTTTACTACTGTTTTTCCTATTTTGTTGCATTACAACCTGTAATTTAAATTGATTTTTATTTTGGATTTCATGTAATGGACATACGCAAAATAGTCCAAATTGGTAAAGTGAAATGAAAAAAATAACTTGTTTAAAAAAATTCTGAAATATTTCAAATGGAAAAGTGGTGAGTGCATATGTATTCACCCCCTTTGCTATGAAGCCCCTAAATAAGATCTGGTGCAACCAATTACCTTCAGAAGTCACATAATTAGTTAAATAAAGTCCACCTGTGTTCAATCTGATGCTAAATACAAGGAAATTCTTGAGGGAAACCTTTTTCAGTCTTCCAGAGATTTGAGACTGCGACGGAGGTTCACCTTCCAGCAGGAAAATGACCCTAAGCATACTGCTAAAGCAACACTCGAGTGGTTTGAGGGGAAACATTTAAATGACTTGGAATGGCCTAGTCAAAGCCCAGACCTCAATCCAATTGAGAATTTGTGGTATGACTTAAAGATTTCTGTACACCAGCGGAACCAACATGAAGGAGCTGGAGCAGTTTTGCCTTGAAGAATGGGCATTAATCCCAGTGGCTAGATGTGCCAAGCTTATAGAGACATACCCCAAGAGACTCGCAATTGTAATTTCTGAAAAAGGTGGCTCTATAAAGTATTGCCTTTGGGGGGGTATTGAAAATATATTTTTATTCCAGGTTGTAAGGCAATAAAATAGGAAAAATGCCAAGGGGGTGAACACTTTCGCAAGGCACTGTAAATATCTCACTAGATGTCTCAGCCTCCAGTACTTATGCTGTAGTAGTTTATGTGTCGGGGGGCTAGGGTCAGTCTGATATATCTGGAGTATTTCTCCTGTCTTATCCGGTGTCCTGTGTGAATTCAAGTATGCTCTCTCTAATTCTCTCTCTTTTTCTCTCTTTTTCTCTCTTTCTTTCTTTCTTTCTCTCTCTCGGAGGACCTGAGCTCTAGAACCATGCCTCAGGACTGCCTGGCCTGATGACTCCTTTCTGTCCCCAACTGACATTTACTCCTGAGATGCTGACCTGTTGCACCCTCGACAACTACTGTGATTATTGTTATCTGACCCTGCTGGTCATCTATGAACATTTGAACATCTTAGCCATGTCCTGTTATAATCTCCACCCGGCACAGCCAGAAGAGGACTGGCCACCCCTCATAGCCTGGTTCCTCTCTAGGTTTCTTCCTATGTTCTGGCCTTTCTAGGGACTTTTTCCTAGCCACCGTGCTTCTACACCTGCATTGCTTGCTGTTTGGGGTTTTAGGCTGGTTTCTGTACAGCACTTTGTGACATCAGCTGATGTAAGAAGGGCTTTATAAATACATTTTAATTATTGATTGATGATGTAAACATATCTCTTATCAACAAAAACACAGTTTCAGAGGTCCATTTCTTTAGAAACAACATATTGTGACTGTATGATAGGAGAAAGGCAAAAGTGTGATATGTCCAAACCTACACATTTTGAAAGTAATTTGTCAAAAATAGGACTTAATTGCCCTATTCCTGTACTGAAAAACAACATCCGTGCAGTAGACACCAACCCACACCTGCCAGCCCCTGTGAGGTGGGAACATTGGAACAGAAGTGGCACTGGTGACATTAAATGAACGTACCCTAACAGCCTGTACAGTAGAGGGAATTGAAAGGGGCAGCTCCAGCTGTAACGCCCGGGGTGTAGTGGAGGAAGAAGTCAGGCGCATGAAGCAGAGAGTTCAGGGTAGCGCTACTTTATTTGCACCACAACGGTGAAACGACGCCAACTCAAACAAATGCCCATGTCTCTATTTTGGTTTTGTCAGGGCGTGACTTTGGGTGGGCATTCTATGTGTTTTTTCTATGTTTTCTATTTCTATGTGTTTGGCCTGGTGTGGTTCCCAATCAGAGGCAGCTGTCAATCGTTGTCTCTGATTGAGAACCATACTTAGGTAGCCTTTTCCCACCTGTGTGTTGTGGGTAATTATTTTTCCGTGTGTGTTTGTGTGCACCTCGGTTGCGTCACGTTCTTTGCTGTTTACCTGTTTTTTTGGGTGGGATTATTTCGGTTTCACTTTCATTAAAAGATGTGGAACTACATGCACGCTGCGCCTTGGTTGATTTATGACAGGGAGTTTGAAGATAGCGAGCGTGACACCAGCTTTAAACAGACTGTGGAATACTGCATTTGCGCCAATGGTGTAAAGGTTTTAAGTAAAAATACTTTAAAGTACTACTTTAAAAAAATATACTTTACCTTTATTTATACAGGCTTTTTCTCATTGAGATAAAATCTCTTTTCCAACAGAGACCTGGTCCAATAGCAACAGGGGGAACAACGTTTCAGACAAAACAACTTACATACACTAACACAACATTAAACAAAACTATTAACACACATACAGTACAACAATGACATATTACATTAAAAACACAAACATCTTGACTAAAAACAGCTGGCCTTAAAACAATCACACACTTCTATGATATATACATTGATCAAGTGTTTAAACTCCACCAACGAAACTAGATCATCACATTTTAAAATGTTCAGGAGAGAATTCCAGGACTACGGTGCTAAGTTACTAAAACTATTTCTACCATAACCTGTTCTAATTTTTGGTACTGTTAGAAGCAAATCAGAATGGGACCCTAATTTATATTTATTTACCGACCTGACTAAAAAAAAACAGAGATAAAATTACATTTTACCCAATATGGCCTTATAAATCAGTGTATACCAGTGTTTAAGCCTACGCAAGGTCAATGACGACCAGCCAACAGCGCTGTAGAGATCACAGTGATGTGTGAGACGTTTTTGATTGGTAATGAACATGAGGGCCTCATGATATACTGAATCAAGTGCTCTCAGGGTTGTGTGCGTAAAACATCACAAAAATCTAAAACTGCCAGTAATGTACATTGTACCCGCTCCTTCCTGGCCTCCAGTGAAAAACAAGCCTTATGCCGGTAATAAAAACCTATTCTCAGCTTGAGCTTCCTTATCAAGTTCTCTACATGCACAGTGAAGCTCAGCTTATCATCAACCCACACACCCATATATTTGTACACTTTAACTTGCTCTATAGTATGTCCAGCCAATGTAGCAATGACATGATTTGTAACATGCCTGGCATTTGAAAATACCATGCATTTTGTTTTACCCGAATTTAGAATCAGCTTTAAATCATACAGATTCTGTTGTATGATGTTAAATGCTCTTTGGATATTTTCAAAAGCTAAAGATAAACTACTACCACTTGAATAAAGAACAGTATCATCTGCATAAAAATGAACATCCGCTGTTTCAATAAGATACTTAAGTTGTTTTTGGGGGTATCTGTGCTTTAATTTAATATTTCGATTTTTGACTACTTTTACTTTTATCTCACTACATTTCTAAAGAAAATGATGTACTTTTTACTCCATACATTTACACTGACACCCAAAAGGACTAGTTACAATTACAATGCTTAGCAGGACATTTTTTTTCTCTCCAATTCACACACGTATCAAGAGAACATCCCTGGTCATCTCTACTGCCTCTGATCTGGCCGACTCACTAAACACAAATGCTTCTTTTGTAAATTATGTCTGAGTGTTGGAGTGTGCCCTTGGCTATCTGTAAACAAAAAACAAGAATGGTGGTGTCTGGTTTGCTTAATATAAGGAATGTGACATGATTTATACTTTTACTTTTGATACTTAAGTATATTTTAGAAATTACATTTATTTTAGCAATTATATTTAAAACCAAACACTTTTAGACTTTTACTCAAGTAGAATTTTAGTGGCTGACTCACTTTCACTTGAGTCATTTTCTATTAATGTAGCTTTACTTTTACTCAAGTATGACAATTGGGTCCTTTTTCCACCACTCGTTTGCGCACACACACACATGTACACACATAAACACTTGAGCTGCGGTAAACAGTCTCAGTTTCAAGTTATTGATGTTTCATTGACTTTGATACAGCTGCTATTCCATTTGGTGGTGATGATTATATACCACTATTGTGAATGTGACAGAGAAGAGTGGAGATGCTCTTTGGACCGTCGTGGTGAAATATGGAGAAAATTCTACTTGCCTGTTGATGCAGCCAATATTGCTTGCAGTTGTGTGCTTGTCTGGACCCAGTGTTGGAATTCAATGTGTTTGTAAGTTGTAAGTGCATATTCCAGGAGAAACTGAGCCATGTGTTGTCTTTTGGGTTGAACTAATGCAGGAGTCACCAACCCGTTGATCGCGGTTGACAAGTCGATCTTGGAAGCATTCCAAGTCGATCTCAAAATCAGAAAAAAATCATCAACGTCGAAATGTTTTAATTTATAAATTAATATTTATGAATTTAATTTCAAATGCGCCATGTGTGAGCCATGTGTGTAGTGGTGGCGGGGGAGGGGTATATCTGGCCAATCAAATACAGTTTCTAGGTATAACGTCTGACAAATTACGCCCCTAACTCCCACCTTAACTAGCTCAGTCACTTGTTGTAACGCTCACGAGCTATCAAGCTAACGATACGCAAGCTAACGAAACGATGGTGGAGGCACAACGGAAAAAGCAAAACACTTATCATTTTCATGTAGAATAGGAACACGATTTTCTGTACACCGTAGTTAAGGACAAAAGGATTTGCCTGATTTGTCACCAGGCTGTAGCACTCACAAAAAGGGGTAACGTGTTGCTCAAGTCTGTATTGAAAGCACAGTAGTTGCTTTTTACCAAACCGACAGCTAAAAGTAAGGCCGCAACAGAGGCATCCTTCCCTGTCAGCCATCTCTTGGCTAAACGTAATGCCGCAACAGAGGCATCCTTCCGTGTCAGCCATCTCTTGGCTAAACGTAATGCTGCAACAGAGGCATCCTTCCGTGTCAGCCATCTCTTGGCTAAACGTAATGCTGCAACAGAGGCATCCTTCCCTGTCAGCCATCTCTTGGCTAAACGTAATGCTGCAACAGAGGCATCCTTCCGTGTCAGCCATCTCTTGGCTAAACGTAATGCTGCAACAGAGGCATCCTTCCGTGTCAGCCATCTCTTGGCTAAACGTAATGCTGCAACAGAGGCATCCTTCCGTGTCAGCCATCTCTTGGCTAAACATAAGAAACCGTTCATCGTTGGAGAGTTATACAAGGAGGCAATGACCTTTGCCGCAGAGACGTTATTCAAAGAATTCAAAAACAAAGAGGACATTAAAAATGCTATCGGAAGTGTGCCACTTGGCCCAGCCACTGTCACAAGAAGGGTAGAGTCGTTATCGGAGGACGTGAATCAACAAGTGCTCAAGAATTTATCACTTTGTGAGTGCTTTTCTCTGCAGTTTGACGAATCCCAGGATATGATAGACACTGCACAGCTGATGGTGTTTGTTCGCATGGATTTTAAGGATTCAACTACTGAGGAGTCTTTTCTTACCCTTTTATCATTAAAACGGAGGACAAGAGGAGAGGACATTTACAACGAGTTTAAACATCATGTGCATGATAACAGCATTCCCATTCATAAGCTAGTTGCGATCACTACAGACGGGGCACCGGCATTGTGTGGGGTGCATTCGGGCTTCTTTGCACTGTGCCGTCAGGATCCCGATTTCCACAAGTTTTTGAACTATCACTGTGTAGTCCATCAGCAAGCACTTGCTAGTAAGGTAGTGGACTTGTCTCATGTCATGACACTTGTCGTTTGATTGTTAATTTGATTCTCGCAAAAGGACTTCATGAGCTTGATGCCGCATACGGTGACTTGGTTCTCCACGCTTGCGTAAGGTGGTTGAGTCGCGGGAAAGTACTGCAGCGATTTGTTGACTTGCTGCCCGAGATCAAATAATTTCTGGAGTCACGAAATGAGGAGCATTTGGCACATAACTCCTTACCCCGGAATCTCTGACCAAGGACATTGTGTGAGTGAGGCAACAGACAGGTTCCAAGAATGTGTCAAGCTGAATTCCTAGAGAAAGGAAACAACCTGATAGTCTGACCTTGTCTTTATTCACTTTTCTTTGGTATCCCTCTCCGCTCCCCCCCTCTCCTCTCCGCTTCCCCCCTCTCCATTACAACAGCATGTAATTCCATGACAGCATGATCTTGTGAAGTAGATTTGTTTTATCTAAATGAGAATAACCTGGACAAATAAAGCTTGACCAAGATCCTGAACAGCCAGGGAAAAACTATATTGTGGTTACTGTAGGTTCTCTGTGTATGTGAGTTACTGTCAGAAGGCTTCTTCTTACTTCCTTGGCCTTGGATCAATGGTGAACATAGCCAGACCACAGCATGTCTGCATCTTGGCCCGCCAGATGACTATCCTCCTTCCCAAGTGCCCAAACTGTTCCAGGCACTTGGAGGAATTATAAAGACAACTGCTGTGTGTGTGTGTGTGTGTGTGGTGTACGGTACCAGTCAAATGTTTGGACACACGTACACATTCCAGGGTTTTTCTTTATTTTTACTATTTTCTGCATTGTAGAATAATGGTGAAGACATTAAAACTATGAAATAACACATATGGAATCACGTAGTAACCAAAAAAGTGTAAAACAAATCAAAATATTTGAGATTCTTCAAAGTAGCCACCCTTTGCCTTGATGACAGCTTTGCACACTGTTGGCATTCTCTCAACCAGCTTCATGAGGTAGTCACCTGGAATGCATTTCAATTAACTGGCGTGCCTTGTTCAAAGTTCATTTGTGGAATTTCTTTCCTTAATGCGTTTGACCCAATCAATTGTGTTGTGACAAGGTAGGGGTGGAATACAGAAGATTGCCCTATTTGGTAAAAGACCAAGTCCATATTATGGCAAGAACAGCTCAAAAGCTAAAAGAAACAACAGTCCATCATTACTTTAAGACATGAAGGTCAGTCAATACAGAAAATGTAAAACTTTGAAAGTTCCTTCGAGTGCATTTGCAAAAACCATCAAGCGCTATGATGAAACTGGCTCTCATGAGGACCGCCACAGGAAAGGAAAACCCAGAGTTACCTCTGCTGCAGAGGATAAGTTCATTAGAGTTACCTGTCTCTCATGAGGACCGCCACAGGAAAGGAAAACCCAGAGTTACCTCTGCTGCAGAGGATAAGTTCATTATAGTTACCAGTGTTATGTCCTTCGTTGGAATGAAACCAAAGCGCAGCGTGGAAAGTGTACATCTTCTTTATTTTGATGAACACCAAAAAACAACAAAAGATAAACGAATGTAAAGTTCTGCAGGGCTATACAGCTACTGTGCAAAAACAAGATCCCACAAACTCAGGTGTAAAACAGGCTGCCTAAGTATGATTCCAATCAGAGACAATGATAGACAGTTGCCTCTGATTGGGAACCATACCCGGCCAACAAAGAAATAGAAAACTAGAATGCCCACCCAAATCACACCCTGACCTAACCAAATAGAGAAATAAACAGGCTCTCTAAGGTCAGGGCGTGACAACCAGCCTCAGAAATTACAGCCCAAATGAATGTTTCACAGAGTTCAAGTAACAGACACATCTCAACATCAACTGTTCAAAGGAGACTGCGTGAATCCTGTCTTCATGGTCGAATTACTGCAAAGAAACCACTACTAAAAGACACCAATAAGAAGAATAGACTTGCTTGGATGAAGAAACACGAGCAATGTACAATAGACGGGTGGAAATCTGTCCTTTGGTCTGATGAGTCCAAATTGGAGATTTTTGGTTCCAACCGCCATGTCTTTGTGAGATGCAGAGTAGGTGAACGGATGATATCTGCATGTGTGGTTCCATCGTGAAGCATGGTTATGGTGTGGGGGTGCTTTGCTGGTGACACTGTTGGTGATTTATTTAGAATTCAAAGCACACTTAACCAGCATGGCTATCACAGCATTCTGCAGCGATACGCCATTCCATCTGATTTGCGCTTAGTGGGACTATCATTTGTTTTTCAACAGGACAATGACCCAACACACCTCCAGGCTGTGTAAGGGCTATTTGACCAAGAAGGAGAGTGATGGAGTGCTGCATCAGATGACCTTGTCACGTTCTGACCATCGTTCGTATGTGTTTTCCTTGTTTTAGTGTTGGTCAGGACGTGAGCTGGGTGGGCATTCTATGTTGTGTGTGTGGTTTGTCTATTTCTATGTTTGGCCTGATATGGTTCTCAATCAGAGGCAGGTGTTAGTCATTGTCTCTGATTGGGAACCATATTTAGGTAGCCTGTTTTGTGTTGGGTTTTGTGGGTGATTGTTCCTGTCTTTGTGTTTGCACCAGATAGGGCTGTTTCAGTTTTCACATTTCATTATTTTGTAGTTTCTTCATGTATAGTTTTTTCCTTCATTAAAATATCATGAATCATCATCACGCTGCATTTTGGTCCGATCCTTGTTCCACCTCTTCATCAGAGGAGGAGATAGAAGAGAATCGTAATTGCCAGCCTTAAACGAAGCACAGTTAGAGCCACTGGAACATCTATCTGTAGTGTGTGTGTGTGTGTGTGTGTGTGTGTGTGTGCACCTGTGTCTGTCTCTGCGTGCGTGTGCACAGTCCTTTCTTCCATACGTCGGTGGCTATACATTTCACATGGGGCTAAATGTAATGGGTAAGGGTGTGTCTGTCTCCTTGCTAACTACGGATGTGTCTAGAATAAACATGAGCTTTTATTGCATCATGCTCTCCTGCAGATAGCTTTACAAGGTCACCAAGACGTGGCACTCTACCAAGACACATAACTCCTTACCCCGGAATCTCTGACCAAGGACATTGTGTGAGTGAGGCAACAGACAGGTTCCAAGAATGTGTCAAGCTGAATTCCTAGAGAAAGGAAACAACCTGATAGTCTGACCTTGTCTTTATTCACTTTTCTTTGGTATCCCTCTCCGCTCCCCCCCTCTCCTCTCCGCTTCCCCCCTCTCCATTACAACAGCATGTAATTCCATGACAGCATGATCTTGTGAAGTAGATTTGTTTTATCTAAATGAGAATAACCTGGACAAATAAAGCTTGACCAAGATCCTGAACAGCCAGGGAAAAACTATATTGTGGTTACTGTAGGTTCTCTGTGTATGTGAGTTACTGTCAGAAGGCTTCTTCTTACTTCCTTGGCCTTGGATCAATGGTGAACATAGCCAGACCACAGCATGTCTGCATCTTGGCCCGCCAGATGACTATCCTCCTTCCCAAGTGCCCAAACTGTTCCAGGCACTTGGAGGAATTATAAAGACAACTGCTGTGTGTGTGTGTGTGTGTGTGGTGTACGGTACCAGTCAAATGTTTGGACACACGTACACATTCCAGGGTTTTTCTTTATTTTTACTATTTTCTGCATTGTAGAATAATGGTGAAGACATTAAAACTATGAAATAACACATATGGAATCACGTAGTAACCAAAAAAGTGTAAAACAAATCAAAATATTTGAGATTCTTCAAAGTAGCCACCCTTTGCCTTGATGACAGCTTTGCACACTGTTGGCATTCTCTCAACCAGCTTCATGAGGTAGTCACCTGGAATGCATTTCAATTAACTGGCGTGCCTTGTTCAAAGTTCATTTGTGGAATTTCTTTCCTTAATGCGTTTGACCCAATCAATTGTGTTGTGACAAGGTAGGGGTGGAATACAGAAGATTGCCCTATTTGGTAAAAGACCAAGTCCATATTATGGCAAGAACAGCTCAAAAGCTAAAAGAAACAACAGTCCATCATTACTTTAAGACATGAAGGTCAGTCAATACAGAAAATGTAAAACTTTGAAAGTTCCTTCGAGTGCATTTGCAAAAACCATCAAGCGCTATGATGAAACTGGCTCTCATGAGGACCGCCACAGGAAAGGAAAACCCAGAGTTACCTCTGCTGCAGAGGATAAGTTCATTAGAGTTACCTGTCTCTCATGAGGACCGCCACAGGAAAGGAAAACCCAGAGTTACCTCTGCTGCAGAGGATAAGTTCATTATAGTTACCAGTGTTATGTCCTTCGTTGGAATGAAACCAAAGCGCAGCGTGGAAAGTGTACATCTTCTTTATTTTGATGAACACCAAAAAACAACAAAAGATAAACGAATGTAAAGTTCTGCAGGGCTATACAGCTACTGTGCAAAAACAAGATCCCACAAACTCAGGTGTAAAACAGGCTGCCTAAGTATGATTCCAATCAGAGACAATGATAGACAGTTGCCTCTGATTGGGAACCATACCCGGCCAACAAAGAAATAGAAAACTAGAATGCCCACCCAAATCACACCCTGACCTAACCAAATAGAGAAATAAACAGGCTCTCTAAGGTCAGGGCGTGACAACCAGCCTCAGAAATTACAGCCCAAATGAATGTTTCACAGAGTTCAAGTAACAGACACATCTCAACATCAACTGTTCAAAGGAGACTGCGTGAATCCTGTCTTCATGGTCGAATTACTGCAAAGAAACCACTACTAAAAGACACCAATAAGAAGAATAGACTTGCTTGGATGAAGAAACACGAGCAATGTACAATAGACGGGTGGAAATCTGTCCTTTGGTCTGATGAGTCCAAATTGGAGATTTTTGGTTCCAACCGCCATGTCTTTGTGAGATGCAGAGTAGGTGAACGGATGATATCTGCATGTGTGGTTCCATCGTGAAGCATGGTTATGGTGTGGGGGTGCTTTGCTGGTGACACTGTTGGTGATTTATTTAGAATTCAAAGCACACTTAACCAGCATGGCTATCACAGCATTCTGCAGCGATACGCCATTCCATCTGATTTGCGCTTAGTGGGACTATCATTTGTTTTTCAACAGGACAATGACCCAACACACCTCCAGGCTGTGTAAGGGCTATTTGACCAAGAAGGAGAGTGATGGAGTGCTGCATCAGATGACCTTGTCACGTTCTGACCATCGTTCGTATGTGTTTTCCTTGTTTTAGTGTTGGTCAGGACGTGAGCTGGGTGGGCATTCTATGTTGTGTGTGTGGTTTGTCTATTTCTATGTTTGGCCTGATATGGTTCTCAATCAGAGGCAGGTGTTAGTCATTGTCTCTGATTGGGAACCATATTTAGGTAGCCTGTTTTGTGTTGGGTTTTGTGGGTGATTGTTCCTGTCTTTGTGTTTGCACCAGATAGGGCTGTTTCAGTTTTCACATTTCATTATTTTGTAGTTTCTTCATGTATAGTTTTTTCCTTCATTAAAATATCATGAATCATCATCACGCTGCATTTTGGTCCGATCCTTGTTCCACCTCTTCATCAGAGGAGGAGATAGAAGAGAATCGTTACAGAATCACCCACCACAACAGGACCAAGCAGCGTGTCAACAGGCAGGAGCAGCAGGAGAAGCAACAGCGGCAGCAGGAGATACGTAATAAGGAATTCTGGACATGGGAGGAAATCCTCGACGGGAGAGGACCCTGGGCTAAACCAGGGGAGTGTAGCCGCCCCAAGGTGCAGCAGGAGAGGAGGCAACAGGAGCAGCCCAAAGAGGAGTACAGTATGGACTATACTTCTTGGGAGGAGATAGACAGGTGGGCGGTCGACCCAGGGAGAGTGCCGGAGCCCGCCTGGGATTCGATGGAGCAGTGCGCGGAAGGTTATCGGAGAATGAGGTTGGCGAAGCAAACACGGCGGCGCGGAAGGAAGCCCGAGAGTCAGCCCGACGGAAGCCCATGGAAGCCCATGGAATTCGCCCGACGGAGCGTGTCTGGGATTTGATGGCACCTGGGTCAGCGATTCATACTCGTCCTGAGGTGCGTGTTAGTTGGCTGGTGAAGATGGTGCCAGCCTCACGCACCAGGCCTCCTGTGCACCTCCCTAACCTTGCACGTCCTGTGCCAGCCCTGCTCTCAAGATCTCCAGTACGCCTTCACGGTCTAGTCCATCCTGTGCCACCTCCACACACCAGCCCTCCGGTGGCAGCTTCCCGCACCAGGCTTCCTGTGCGTGTCCTCGGCCCAGTACCACCAGTGCCAGCACCACGCATCAGGTCTACAGTGCGCCTCGCCTCTCCAGCGCTGCCGGAGCTTTTCTCCTCTCCTGCGCTGTCGGAGTCTCCCGCCTGTTCAGCGCTGCCAGAGCCTTCCTCCTCTACAGCGCTGTTGGAATCTCCAGCCTGCATGGAGCAGCCAGAGCTGCCAGTCTGCATGGAGCAGCCAGAGCTGCCAGTCTGCATGGAGCAGCCAGAGCTGTCAGTCTGCAAGGAGCTGTCAGTCTGCGAGGAGCTGCCAGTCGCCAGAGCTGCCAGTCTGTAAGAAGCCGCCAGAGCTGTCAGCCTACATGGAGCAGCCAGAGCCGCCAGTCAGCGTGGAGCAGCCAGAGCCGCCAGTCAGCATGGAGCAGCCAGATCCGTCAGTCTGCCAGGATCCGCCAGTCAGCCAGACTCTTCCAGACCTGCCAGTCAGCCAGACTCTTCCAGATCCGCCAGTCAGCCGGACTCTTCCAGATTCGCCAGTCAGCCGGACTCTTCCAGATCCGCCAGTCAGCCGGACTCTTCCAGATCCGCCAGTCAGCCGGACTCTTCCAGATCCGCCAGTCAGCCGGACTCTTCCAGATCCGCCAGTCAGCCGGACTCTTCCAGATCCGCCAGTCAGCCGGACTCTTCCAGTGCCGCCAGTCTGCCCAGCGCCGCCAGTGCGGCCAGTCTGCCCAGCGCCGCCAGTGCCGCCAGTCTGCCCAGTGCCGCCAGTCTGCCCAGTGCCGCCAGTGCCGCCAGTCTGCCCAGTGCCGCCAGTGCCGCCAGTGCCGCCAGTCTGCCCAGCGCCGCCAGTCTTCCCAGCGCCGCCAGTGCCGCCAGTCTGCCCAGCGCCGCCAGTGCCGCCAGTCTGTCCAGCGCCGCAAGTGCCGCCAGTTTGCCAGGATCAGTTAGATCCGCCAGTCTGCCAGGATCCGCCAGTCTGCCAGGATCCACCAGTCTGCCAGGATCCGCCAGTCAGCCAGGATCTGCCAGAACTGCCAGTCAGCCGGGATCTGCCAGTCTGCCGGGATCTGCCAGTCTGCCGGGATCCGCCAGTCTGCCGGGATCCGCCAGTCAGCCAGGATCCGCCATTCAGCCAGAATCCGCCAGTCAGCCAGGGTCTGCCAGAGCCGCCAGTCAGCCAGGATCCGCCAGTCTGCCAGGATTCGCCATTCAGCCAGGATCTGCCGGAACCACCAGCCAGCCAGGATCTGCTAGATCCATCAACCTGCCGGAGCTTCCTCTCAGTCCTGAGCTTCCTCTCAGTCCTGAGCTTCCTCTCAGTCCTAAGCTTCCTCTCAGTCCTGAGCTTCCTCTCAGTCCTGAGCTTCCTCTTGAGCTTCCCCTCAGTCCCGAGCTTCCCCTCAGTCCTGAGCTTCCCCTCGGTCCCGAGCTACCCCTCAGTCCCGAGCTACCCCTCAGTCCCGAGCTACCCCTCAGTCCTGAGCTACCTCAGTCCGGAGCTGCCCCTCAGTCCAGTGGGGCCCGTTGTTAGGTTTCCTAGGCCAAAGTTAGCGGCGAGGGTCGCCACTCAAGGGACGCTAAGGAGGTGGACTAAGACAATTATGGAGTGGGGTCCACGTCCAGCGCCAGAGCCGCCACCGCGGACAGATGCCCACCCAGACCCTCCCTTATAGGTTTAGGTTGTGCGTTCGGAGTCCGCACCTTGGGGGGGTACTGTCACGTTCTGACCATCGTTTGTATGTGTTTTCCTTGTTTTAGTGTTGGTCAGGACGTGAGCTGGATGGGCATTCTATGTTGTGTGTCTGGTTTGTCTATTTCTATGTTTGGCCTGATATGGTTCTCAATCAGAGGCAGGTGTTAGTCATTGTCTCTGATTGGGAACCATATTTAGGTAGCCTGTTTTGTGTTGGGTTTTGTGGGTGATTGTTCCGGTCTTTGTGTTTGCACCAGATAGGGCTGTTTCAGTTTTCACATTTCATTATTTTGTAGTTTCTTCATGTATAGTTTTTTCCTTCATTAAAATATCATGAATCATCATCACGCTGCATTTTGGTCTGATCCTTGTTCCACCTCTTCATCAGAGGAGGAGATAGAAGAGAATCGTTACGAGGGCCTCCCGGGTGGCGCAGTGGTTAAGAGCTGTGCCATCAGAGTCCTGGGTTCGCGCCCAGGCTCTGTCGTAACCGGCCGCGACCGGGAGGTCCGTGGGGCGACGCACAATTGGCCTAGCGTCGCCCGGGTTAGGGAGGGCTTGGTCGGTAGGGGTGTCCTTGTCTCATCGCGCACCAGCGACTCCTGTGGCGGGCTGGGCGCAGTGTACGCTAGCCAAGGTGGCCAGGTGCACGGTGTTTCCTCCGGCGCATTGGTGCGGCTGGCTTCCGGGTTGGATGTGCGCTGTGTTAAAGAAGCAGCGGCTTGGTTGGTTGTGTATCGGAGGACGCATGACTTTCAACCTTCGTCTCTCCCGAGCCCGTACGGGAGTTGTAGCAATGAGACAAGATAGTAGCTACTACAACAATTGGATTCTACGAAATTGGGGAGAAAAAGGGGTAAAATTAAAATAAAAAAAAAATAAAATAAATAAAGAAGAGAATCGTTACAGACCTGGCCTTCACAATCACCCAACCTCAACCCAATTGAGATGGTTTGGGATGAGTTGGACCGCAGAGTGAAGGAAAAGCACCCAACAAGTGCTCAGCATATGTGGGAACTCCTTCAAGTATGTTGGAAAAGCATTCCAGGTGAAAAACTATGTATTGATTTGTTTAACACTTATTATACTACATAATTCCATATCTGTTATTTCATAGTTTCGATATCTTCACTATTATTCTACAATGTGGAAAACTTCTTGAATGAGTAGATGTGTCCAAACTTTTGACTGGTACAATCCATCATGTCTTAAAGTAATGATGGACAGTCATTTCTCTTTGCTTATTTGAGCTGTTCTTGTCATAATATTGACTTGGTCTTTTACCAAATAGGGCTCTCTTCTGTATACTACCCCTAACTTGTCACAACACAACTGATTGGATCAAACGCATTAAGAAAGAAAGAAATTCCACAAATGAACTTTTAACAAGGCACTCCTGTTAATTGAAATGCATTCCAGGTGACTACCTCATGAAGCTAGTTGAGAGAATTCAAAGAGTGTGGGTGGCTACTTTGAAGCGTCTCAAATATAACATATATTTTAAATTGTTTACACTTTTTTAGTTACTACATGATTCCATATGTGTTATTTCATAGTTTTGATGTCTTCACTAATATTTTACAATGTCAAAAACTCCTTGAATGAGTAGATGTGTCCAAACTTTTGACTGGTACTGTATGTGTGTGTGTGTGCGTAAGCTTGCATGTTGCGAGTGCTTTGTGTGTGTGCGTGCGTGCGTGTGCGTGCGTGCGTGCATATCTGTGTGCTGATGAGTCATTGAGAAGGGGTTGTTCTGGAACAGGAGTGAAAACCCACAGGGATGTGCTCCATTAAGCAGGAAGGAACTTCACAGAGATGAATATAAACGTTATTAACATTATAAATGTTCAACATGTTTCTCCAGACACTTAACCTTTCTCTTTGCTTCCTGGATGGATTGTCTATATTCTCTGTTCTGTTCCAGCGTCCATTTTAGATATGAATTATACATGTCTTTTAAAAGAGAACCCTTCCAAACTTTTTAAATAGGGACTTCTATAAACCCAGAGAATGAGTGAGTGTCTTGTGTTCTGGCGATGGGTTGTAGCTGTTCAGTGTTCCTTGTCTGGTGGATTGGTGGCCATCTGGCTTGGGACAGTAAACCAACCCTGAAGAAAGGAAACGCAGATAAGATATCATCCACAGGAGGCAGCTGAGGTGATGACGGCTCATAGTAATGGCTGGAATGGAGTGAATGGAATGGTATCAAGTAATAGGAAACAATGTGTTTGATGCTATTCCATTTACTTCATTGCAGCCATTTCTATGAGCCCGTCCTCTCCAATTAAGGTGCAACCAGACGCCTGTGATATCATCTTATGATTAATGTTGTTTTGGGGGATTGTACAGTTTAGTAGATTCCCATGGGATTTCCATGCTGTGCTGTCATGGTAATACTATGCTCCTACCATAGGCATTGAGTATGTATGTTGTGTTACCCGGTGTGTGTGTGTGTGTGTGTGTGTGCCATTCTCCATGTGACCTATTTGTCTATCGAACAGAGTGCTCCCTGGCTCAGCTGGAGTTTCCATGCCAACGCAGCCAGTGGCGAGTCGCTAGAAGAGTACCCAGCCCTCTCTCCCGAGCATTACACAAGAGAAAGCAGTGTGTGTGTGTGTGTGTGCATGCGTGCGTGTGTGTGAAGCTCTCCGACAAGCTCTAGGTGACAGATGTAGACATTATTCATTACTAATCACTGTATGCTGTTGGGTCAACTGACTGAGTGAGACAGACAGACACACTGATATATACATACAGTAGGTACACTGTGTTTGTGTTTCAAGTGAATGTAACAAGGCACCATGGACAATACATTCTGTACACCCTTACAAGAAAGGGTTACGAAAGGGATCTGCGGCCGTCCCCATAGGAGAACCCTTTTTGGTTCCAGGTAGAACTCTCTGTGTTAAGGGTTCTACATGGAACTCAAAAGGGTTTGACGTGGAACCAAAAGGGTTCTACCTTCAAAGTTCTTCCTATTAAGACAGCCGAAGAACCCTTTTTGGTTCTAAATAGCATTTTTTTCCCAGAAGAGTGTAGTAGACAAGACAGATGTGGAAGACATTTGCAGTGTATTATTGCTGCAGCTGGTAGTCTACAATCAGTAATCCCTTCTATACATCCAATATAATCTCTTTGAATGTTATGTAGAAACCCTGTCTCACACACTCATTGAAGCAGACCATTAGACTCATTCATGGGAGTGAAAAGCTGAAGTCATGCATTCATATGAGCTGTGGGGAAGTCATGCATCTGGGAGCAGGGAAGTATAAGAATAACTTGTGGTTAAAAGCAGAACTGTACTTAAAACTCTGTAATGAGGGAGTGTAAAAGGGCAGCTGTGCATGGTGATCTGGTAAAACAACTTTCCACTACATATGAGAGTGAGAGGGGGAGGTAGCAAGAGATGGTGGGAGGGTGGTAGGAAGAAAGAGAGAGATAGCGGGGGAGTGAGGTAGGAAGAGAGGGGGAGGTAGCAAGTGATGGGGAGAGAGAGAGAGATGGGGGAGGAAGGACGAGAGAGAGAGTGGGGGTGTGAGAGAGAAAGGGAGATTGTAGAATCCCAAACAGATGCTGTGTGTGTGTGTGACTAATTTGGCAGCACTGAGACTTCTATCAGACCACAACCAATCTGTGCGGCTCAAGGTGACCCTCGGGATCTCAGACCTGTGTGTGTGTGTGTGTGTGTGTGTGTGTGTGAACGTGTGTGTGTGTTCGTTCGTAAGTGTGTTTATGTAAGTCTCAAATCTCAGTTGCCGATATACCCAGAAGCCTGTGGGATGTATTTAACTGGGTATCTTTCTGCTTGGTTAAACCGATATGGAGGATGCCTATAGGGAATTTGTTTTCATCACATTTCACATCAGTTATAGTTATAATCCCAGTGGTGATTAATGGCGTTCTCTAGTGCTCCCCCAACACAGTGAGGTTGCACTCTGATCAATGACAAACAACTAGCTGACACAGATATCACACTGGTGCTTCTCATATGGTGGGTACCCTAATTCACATGTAGTGCACTTCTTTTGAATAGAGCCAGATCCAGGGCTTGCAATGACAACTCATCAGACACGAGGCCAGGGCAGGTTCTTACTAAGTAGAAGCTAACTTTGCTAATAAAGTGAAACCTCTGCAGAATGAAGGTCATGCAGGATTTTAATATGCTCTGTTACTCTTTTTGTCAGGCTCCAGTAGAATCTTTAATAACCTCTAACATCTTTAATATGTATCTTCTTTCTGCTGAGGGACCTTGTACTCACCAAGTCTCCAGTTTTACCTTAACCTTAATCCTAACCCTAACCCCTGAGCCTAAAATAGGCTTTTTACATGTAAGGACCAGCAAAATGTCCTCGCATCTCTGAACTTTTGTTAGTTTACTATTCTTGTGAGGACTTTTGGTAATCAAGAATATGGTAAAACAGGTACACACACACTCTCTGCAGCAGGGTGAATCACCATCTCACCCTCCTTGGGGTCTCTCAGGGATGAGTCATCCTCTTCAAACGGCAACCCTCGAGGAACCAGCCCCAGACACACACACACAACCTCATTCCTGCACACACACACACACACACGCGCACACGCACACGGACACACACACACACACACACACACACAACCTCATTCCTACACACACACACACACACACATTCATATTTTCTGATTATTGAACCAGATATTTTATTAATTATTTCCTTCATCTGTAATCATAAGGCATCATAAGGCTAGTCTCCCCATCCTGCTGAATGAATCCGTGAGGAAATAAGTCAGTGATGTGTGAAAGAGGCTGGTCAAATATCTGATGACAGGAGAAGTCTGGATGATGAATGGCAGCCATTTTACACCACAGTGAACACCAGACATATTAGTTAGAAACGGTAGAAAGGTGACTGAAAGCAGGCTACTGCAGTAGGGATTCCTCTAAACTGCTTCTCTGATGAAGGTCAGCAGACTGAAACCTGTTTTCTGAACTCATTTGCATTTGTATTTGTTTTCCAATTCACCTGCAACAGACTCTTATTATTACAGATGTGTCAGTACATCTCTTGCCTGGAAGTCCCCATACTGGCTGGATCTGTGATTTCCTAATAATAATATTTAAAGTCACTCCCTGACAGACCGGGCTGGCTATGAGTCATCCTACCCCATCACATGTATATTCCATTCACACACGCGCACACACACACGCGCACACGCGCACACATGCACATACACACACCCACGGCAGTGGGCTTCTCTCACCATAGGTGCATCGGACATCGAGAACCAAGCGTTGTCTGACAAGCATACAGAATAGGGGAGCCTGATTACACACTGTGTGTGTGTGCGTGTGCGTGTGCGTGTGCGTGTGTGTGTGACCTGCATGACTTGACTCCTGGGATGAGTCTGTGTGTATGAGTGTTTGAAGCCCAGAAGGGAGACTGGAGAAGGAGAGTGCTGGCTGGATGAATGTGGGCCAACTGCAGGGGGTCTGCCCCTCAGAGTCCTATGAAAGCCTGGAGATCATCAAGATTATTAAAGGGATAGGGCAAGATTTTTTTCCACTTATCCAGAGTCAGATTAACTCGATACCATTTGTATATCTCTGCGTCCAGTATGAAGGAATTGGAGGTAGTTTTGCTAACCAATGCTAACTAGTTAGTGTAATGACTGAAAGTATACCGGAACAGCTAGCATGCCAACGCTAGTTAGCAATGGCTAAAGAAACAACCTCTTCTTTCGTACTGGACACAGAGATACAAATGGCATCCACGAGTTCATCTGACTCTGGGTGAGTAGAAAAAGGGCAACATCTTGCACTGTCTCTTTAAAGCCCTCTGAGACGCTCTCATATTAAGATCTTCTATTCGGAACAGTCCATTCTCGGCCTTGAACCACTGCATGTCATTCTTGTCTAGAATGGAAACCCAGGTGCCCACTGCATTGCACCACAACAAGACAGAACATGGTGCACCTCAGGATTGCTCAACCTTTTCTCAACCTCAAGGATCCTTTCTGATTGGACACGGTAAGGCAGGAATGCTGCTGAATACCGTTCTTTGTTTGGTCCAGTCGTTCTCTGGTCTCTGTGAGGTTTCTTACCTCCTTGGTCTGACCTTGTCTGACCTTGTGACCTGGTTACCAATGTGTTTGTGTATCTGTTGGCAACCATAGTAACATCATTTAAAATCATAAGTTGTTGTTAATTGACCTCCCCGGGTTAGATATTGTAAATAGGTTGAAACAAGCACAGTTTGACATTGTCACACCATAGCAGACACAGATGTGGACCAGTGGATGTTTTTTTACCCATCTGCCTCCATAACGCTACACACACACACACACACACACACACACACACACACACACACACACACACACACACACACACACACACACACACACACACAGAGGGCTGGACATCTGGTGTGTGTGACAAGCAGGAAACACTAGTAAAGGGTCAGAGATCTACATGAGAAGAAGAGTGACCTCTGATGACAGGGAACCACAGACACTACAGGTCTATCTAAAGATAAAGCTCCCTTCAGGTACAGTGCATTCAAATAAAACACTATCTATTTCCATGCTGCTGGTTACTATAGCAGCAAAGATATTCAACAGATTAGGAGTGGGCAGATGGCATCAGACACATCAAAGACAATATTATAAAGGTGTGAGGCATCAGTCATTCCTCCCATATACCGTACATGTGTTTTACAGTGACAGACAACAGTTCTGTTTCTCTCTGTGACTCTTTCCTGGGCTGTGTTTAAGAAATAGGTATCTTAGCTGAATGGCAGAGGTGTGTGTCTTAGTGTGTGTGTGTTGTGTCATTATAAAAAGGTGTGTGTCTTAGAGCTGCAGGGAAGTGTGTGTGTGTGTGTGTCATCCCTGCGCAGCATCCCAATGACCTGAGTCTTTGTGCTGAAGGGAGACAGACAAACACATAAACACACACACACAGACACACACATACACGCAAGGACGAACGTATGTACGCAA